>NC_029790.2:92359080-92413520 GCF_000816755.2 Arachis ipaensis
TTCTCGAACCCACATTTTCACTTAACATTAACGCCACTAACGTCCTAGTTAAAGTCCATGCCTACTTCACACTTTCTCTGCACGTAAAGCTGAGCCCATTGAAGATTCCAAACTGCTTCAACTCAAGATTCAAAGGCCTATATCCAAAGACTTGAAGAGCCAACTAGAAGATCAGAAGAGTAGTATATATAGGAGTAGTTTTGAACTAGAGAAGGAGCTTTTGGCATGGGGAGAACTACTCTCTGTATAATTTTACTTTCTCTGCAACTCTAGTTTTACTTTCAGAATGTATTCTCCATCTTTGCTTTCCATTCCCAGAGCTATGAACAACTAAACCCCTTTCATTGGGTTAGGGAGCTCTGTTGTAATTTGATGGATCAAGAATAGTTTTCATTATTCTTCTTCTTTCTTTTCTCTTGATTTTACTAGAAAGCTTTCAATCTTCATCCAATTGGGTAGTTGTCTTGGAAAAGAAGCTATTCATACTTGGATCTCTTCGGAACCTTGGAAGAGGAATGAAGAGATCATGCTAGAAATGATTTCTCATGTTGGACCGAATTGGGGTTTGGATGGATATAATGACATATAATCCTACCAACACTTTGATTTGGGAATACATGTGGTATAATCAGTGACCACTCTTCATCTCTTCTCATGAGCAATTAGACCAAGGAATTGGCTATTGATCAAGATTTGAGAGATTGAATTACCAAGGAATTGGAATTCAATCACTTAAGATTGCCAAGGAGATCAATGAATGCATTGATTGAGGAAGAGATGAAGATGAACTTGATCCGGAGAATACAACATCTCCTGAGCCCAATGAATTCCCCATTTCTAATCTTACCCATTCTCTTTACTTTCTGCCATTTACTTTTATGTTTATTTCCCCAAATTTCCATTTAAGATTCTGCAATTTACTTTCCGCCATTTACATTTTGCTCTTTAATTCCAGCATTTACACTTTCTGTTATTTACTTTCTCGCCATTTAATTTTCTGCAATTCTCAAATCAAATTCTACTTAGCTCAACTAGAACATTCCTCCAATTAAAATTGCTTGACCAATCAATCCTTGTGGGATTCGACCTCACTTTACTGTGAGTTTTTACTTGACGACAATTCGGTATACTTGCCGAGGGAAAAATTGTTGAGACAAGTTTTTGTGCATCAAGTTTATGGCGCCGTTTCTGGGGATTAATTTTGTATCAACAATGATTAAATTGGTGGATAACTAGATTGGGCAATTTTTTTTGTTTGATTTAAATTCTGTTTGAGTAATTTACTTTCAGTTTTAGTTATTTCCTTCCCTTTACCCTTACCCGTTAGTGGTGTTCTCGTAGTTGTTACAATTTAGTTCACTAACCCACTAACTGTTTGATATATTGCATCACTCACACTAACAACATTTTTTTTAACAAAGAATACTCTCTATCTTTCTTTTGCTTTGGCCTTATTAGTTGTATGACAGGTAGAAGAAGCGGGGCTTCAACTTTCTTCGATTCCGAACCTGAGAGGACCTTTCTTAGACTAAGGAGGGAAGCAAGAGGAAAGAGAATTATTGGTGCTGAGGAAGACGAAGAGTACTTTGAACCAGACATGGATGAGAATATGGAGAACCATCATGAAGAAGAGGCTCACAACGATGGCGGAGAAGGTCCAGCAAATCATGCTGGGCAAGAGAGAAGAGTTATGGGCTCTTACATCAATCCAAACCCAGGAAACTGTGGAAGTAGCATTCAAAAGCCAACCATACATGCCAATAACTTCGAACTAAAGCCACAGCTCATCACCCTTGTTCAGAACAATTGTTCATTCGGAGGAAGTGTCCAAGAAGACCCCAATCAACATCTAACCACATTCCTGAGGATATATGATACTGTGAAGTCTAATGGTGCTTATCCCGACACCTATAGACTGCTTTTGTTTCCCTTCTCACTCAAGGACAAAGCATCCAAATGGCTGGAATCCTTCCCGAAGGAGAGTTTAACAACCTGGGAAGATGTGGTGAACAAATTCTTGGCGAGATTCTATCCTCCTCAACAGATCAACAGGTTGAGAGCCAAGGTACAGACCTTCAGGCAACAAGATGGTGAGACTCTATATGAAGCATGGGAGAGGTTTAAGTATTTGACAAGATGGTGCCCACCAGATATGTTCAACGAATGGGTGCAGTTACACATCTTCTATGAGGGTCTTTCTTACGAATCAAAGAAGGCAGTAGACCACTCATCTGGGGGATCTCTGAACAAGAAGAAGACCATTGAAGAAGCCATAGATGTCATTGAGACTGTAGCTGAGAATGACTACTTCTATGCTTCTGAAAGAGGCAACACTAGAGGAGTAATGGAGCTAAATAATGTGGATGCACTGCTGGCCCAGAATAAGCTAATTACCAAGCAGCTGGCTGACCTTACCAAGAAGATGGAGAGGAACCAAGTAGCAGCAATCACTACCTCATCAGCAACTCAAGAAGGAGTAAATACAGAGGCAGAGGGTGATCAGGAATAAGCCAACTACATTGAAAACTCACCTAGGCAGACCCATGATCCATATTCCAAAACTTATAATCCTGGTTGGAGGAACCACCCAAACTTTGGGTGGAGAAATCAACAAGATCAAGGCCAAGATCAGAGACGTCAAAACCCCAACAATAATACAGCTCACCAACATTCCACACAGAGATCATATCAGCAACCACCTAATAACACCTCTCAACATCGATATCAAAACTAAAATGGCCATTCTCATCCCTCCAACTCCAACTCACCATCATCCAAAGATAGACTCTCAAGGATTGAGACCCTACTTGAAGGCATATGTAAGGAACTCCAAGAGAACAAGGTGTTCAAGGAAGAGGTTCGAGCTAATATCAAAAACCAGGGAGACACCATTAAGAGGCTAGAATTTCAAGTGGGATACCTCTCTGAGAAGATTCCCAAACCTACTGATAGCTTCCCAAGTGACACAGAGAAAAACCCGAGAGGTGACACAAAGAAAGTAAGATGGGAAGACTGCAAGATGGTCACTATAAGTGATAAGGGGACTGAGGAAGAGCTGAACAAACCCTTCGAACACTCTGGAAATACTTCAGCAGAGAAGCAGGAAGAGGGTCACCAAGAAACTAAAATTACACAGAAGGAGATGCTGAAACTCTATGCACCTTTTTCCCCAAAAACTCAAGGGTGGTGTAGAAAAGAGAATATACTCAAAATTCCTTGATATGTTTGCATATCTCCATGTGAACATACCATTCATCAAGGCTCTCCAACAAATGCCCTCATACATTAAGTGTATGAAAGAGCTGCTGACCAGGAAAGGCTCACTCAAAGGAGGGCAAACAATAGTGATAAATAAGGAGTGCAGTGCTCTCATTCAACCAGAGTTGCCCACAAAAAGGAAAGACCCAGGGAGTTTTCACATCATGGAAGAGAGTCACCTTCACCCAATCATATTGGGAAGACCATTCCTAGCTACAGCCAGAGCGCTCATTGATAAACCACTATTTTATGGTTTATCTTGTGCTCAATTAAGTGGTTTTTATTAACTCTTTACCCACTTATTCATACTATTTGCATGGTTTTACATTTGCCTTCCTAATTATGTGCTTTGATTGAAAACATGCTTCTTTGGACTTATAATTGCTAATATTAATCCTCTCTTATTACCATTAGATGCCTTGATATGTGTGTTGAGTGATTTCAGATATTATAGGGCAGGAATGACTCAGAGGATAGAAAGGAAGCATGCAAAAGTGGAAGGATTTTGCTTTGGTCAAGTGATTGGTAGTACTTGAGTTATCAAACTCAGCAAGTGATTGAAATTGGCAGATTTTGCTTTAGCTAGGATTTCTCTAACACTAGTCTCTCCACAGGAGTTGACTAGGACTTGAGAATCAAGCTAATCAGTCCACTTAACCTTCCTTTGTTTAATAAAGGCTGACCAAGTGGGATTAAAACCCAATTCTCTTCACACTTAATAAGGATAACTAGGATAGGAATTCCAATTCTTATACCTTGCCAAGAGATTTTATTATTCTTATTTTATTTTACTTGTCATATAACATATTCCCTCCTTACTTCCAAAACCCCAATTTACAAACTCATAACCAATAATAAGAACATACCTCCCTGCAATTCCTTGAGAAGACAACCCGAGGTTTGAATACTCGGTTATCAATTTCAAAGGGGTTTGTTACTTGTAACAACCAAAACGTATGTACGAAGGAATTTTTGTCGGTTTAGAGACTATATCTACAACGCGACTGTTTTTATGACATTCTTTGCTGGCAAAAATCCCAACGTCAAAATGGCGCCGTTGCTGGGGAATTGCAAACGTGTGCCTTATTATTGGTTATTGTAAATATTTGCTTTTTGCTTGTTTATTTGTTTTTATTTTTTCTTTTAATTTTGCTTTTTCATTAAGAGGTTATTGGTTTTTATTTTATTATTAAAAATTTTTTCAAAAATTTATTCTTAATGTTCATCTTGATCTTCAAGTTGTTCTTCGCGTTCATCTTGACCTTCAAGCTGTTCTTAGTTGTTTTCTTCGTTTTGATCTAAAAATTTGAAATTTGGTGTCATTTTATTGTTTTTCTCTTTCCTCATTAAATTCAAAAATATTTTTAATTAATTTTTTTGGAAAAAAAATTTAAAATTTTTATCTTATCTTATCTTATTTCAAAAATCAAATTTAAAAATTCAAATTTCAAAAATTCAAATTTCAAAATTTCAAATTTCAAATTTTAAAATTTAATTTTCAAATTCAAAACTTAAATAACCTTTTAATTTAAATTTGTTTTTATTTTCTTTTTTAATTTTTATTTTGCTACTATAAACTCTCACCCCTTTGGCTATGAGTCTGGTTACAATTATGTTGCAGGAAGAAGAAATTACAATGAGAACAAGCATCAAGGTTGGAACAATCAAAGATGGGAGGAGCCAAAAGGATTTGATCAACCCTCATGGCAACAACCACCTCCATACGCCTATGAACCCCCTCCTCAACATAACTTTGGACCACCAAACTCACAAGCCCCTTCCCACCATTCACCTCCATATGACCCTAACCCTCAACCACCATACCAAATGAACCATACATAGACCCACCCCAAACCTCCATGGAGAAAGCACTTGCCAATCTAAACTCTACTATACAAGCTCTCGTCGCCCAAATCAGACCACCAAATACCTTCAACAATCAACCCTCAAGCTCTAGTGCACTTCCTTTTCAACCACAGAATGATCTCTCCATCCCATCACCACCATCCATGGAAGAGCACCCACATCCATCAATCCAAGAGCAACATGATCCCAATGATGCTATTGACATGGAACAAGAGAGAAGGGATCATCTTCGCGAATCCATACTTCATAAGGAGCTAGAGGAGGCCCTAAAGGTGAAGGTAGTAAATACCCTTGAAGATGAAAGAACAATTGAAAGGAGTTGTCATGAAAAGCAAATCATCAAGGATGAGTACGATTTTATATTAAAACTGCTGGACAAAGCAGTAATTATTAAAGAGGAAAAAGTGGTTGAAGACTTATGAGGTGCTGAACCTCCATGGGAAAGTCAAGACATAGAGCCTCCTTCCAAGACGGTTGCATTTGATGTTGAGGAGGGTGTACAACCTCCAAGGCATACCCTGGTTGAAGACTTGGAAGAGGTTGAAATTGAAGAAGCTTACAAGGAGGTGGAAGTTGTCAGAGAAGAGCACAAGGGAGTGGAGCTTGCAATTTCATTAGAAATACCTCCCCCTAAGTTACCATCATCCTTCACAACATTCAAGTGGGTAAAATTCATATCCCTTAGCTTTCTAATTCCACTTGAATATGGGCTACTGGAGACGGATGGTCAACTTAGAGCTCTTTGTGGCATTAAGAGTAAGAGGAAGATGGCCAGTGGTAAGAATTGTCGAGCAAGGTTCAACATGGTTGTGTGCTCAAAGTTTAAATGCAAAGGTTGGTGTAAAGCTCAACTGAATGGGTCTAGGAAGTTGTTTGGCCGCTTTAGTGAGAATTCAGACTGCTTGCCACCCGGATGGAACAATATTGCTCAACCAAAAGACGGGTGCAAGGGCAAGGTCTGGGACCCCGGAATCCATTCTATCAATCACCACTCTTGGGGCCTGATCACTTGCTTTAACTTACTAGAAGGCTTTCTACGCCTAGTTTGGGACCCCGGAGGTTACTGGAATCACAAACATTGATGGAGATTTCTGGATGAGTTCAAGCATAAGCCACCATAACAGGAAGCTCATCAAATGTCCAACTTAAGGACTTTAACTAAAAGTGCTAGGTGGGAGACAACCCACCATGGTATAATCGTTCCTTTTTCATTTTTTATTTAGTTTTATTTGTTTTCAAGTTTTATTTTATTGAACCTGGAGTTTTGTATCACATTCATATTAACACTGCATTCTGCATTTTCTTTTCAGATTAAAAAAAAAAAGCGAGCACGCGACGCGACCGCATCAGCGACGCGTCCGGGTCGCAAGGAGATGGGAGACAATATTAATATGAACAGAGAGTTTTGCAGGAGCAGCGCTGGAGGCGTGCCAATGGCACAAATCACCCCACGCGACCGCGTCATATGGAATAATGGCCTCCCACGCGATCGCGTACCCCACGCGGCTGCGTCACCTGAAAATTGATGTAAAAGGGGTGCATGGCCGAAAGTTGTGCTGGAGTTGGGCTGGACTCGTGCTGGAAGCCCAAGCCCTCCCACGCGAACGCGTGCCCCACGCGTCCGCGTCATATTGGAAATAAGGCCACCCGCGCGATCGCGTCGCGTCACCGAGATTTTTGGCAAAAGAGTTTTGAACAGAGAGTTGTGCGACCGCGAGGCTGCACTCGCGCCACTAGCACAAATCGAGTCACGCGATCGCGTGCCCCACGCGTCCGCGTCGCCTAACCTTATTGCGCACCACGCGACCGCGTCACCCATGCGACCGCGTCGCCAGCGTCGCACAACCTATCCAGATTAGTGCCAATTTTTTTATCTTTTCTTACTTCTTTTTTTTCTTCCCTTCTTATTTTCTCTCACTTCCATTTTATTTTATTTAATTCATTTGCATACTTTCATTCATTGCATATTTTTATTTTTCTAAAATTATTATTGGTGTTCAAATATTCTTATTCAACTGTTACATCTTTTCTGGTATTTTCTTGATACTTAGTGACTTGTTTTATTTTGAATAGGTAATATTATTTATATCAATGCCAATCTTTTATACTTGTATTAATTTTACATTGATATGAATTTATATTATCTCTCCTTACCCACACTATCTCCCTTATTATTTCAATATTTTGCACCACTAGTATGCCATGTGCTTCTATTGTTTTCTCACTTGCATGTTGTAGCTACCATGTAATTGAGACCCTCACTTTTGGCATTAACCAACCCATGTTTTATTTGTTTTCTATCTTTACTTTGGGTTACTTTCCTTCCCTTTTTCTTTCAGGATGGCCACCAGGAAGAGAACCGGAAGACGTTTACATGGGAGAGACAAACAAGTTCCTACGCACATTCCTTGATGAGAAAAGCGTCAGTTGAAACAACCCGTCCACCTGCACATCTCAGCATGCACCGAGGACGGTGCAATCTTTAAGTGTGGGGAGGTCGATACCGATCTCCATGGGTTAGTACTTTCTTGTCTCAACACCAATGTTTAAATTTTTCTTTGAAGTTAGTTGTTGCATTTGCATGTTTGATTGCATGATTATTTGATTTTTGTGCATATTTTACCACTTGGTTAAAGTAATATTTTCTTTTTCAAGAAACCTTTTAGAGCATTTCACTAATTTGAATAAAATTTAATGTTACACTTGTTTGAAGAGATATTATACTGGAACATGGTTTAGAGCTCGAACACACAAAATCTGTGAGATTTTTGAGCCTATTTAATTGGTTGCATTTTATCAACCAATATTTTATTTTTGGTGTGTGTTTTTCTCTCTAAAATTGTGATCTTTGTCTTGCTTAATTCTATATTTCCATTGTTTGATGTATACATGCACTTATATGATTGAAGCCTTTGTTTCACTTAGCTTACATACCCATATGGCCTTAACCTTTTCATTATCCATTGCAAACCAATTTTGAGCCTATTTTACCCCTTTGTTCTTTACTTTAGCACATCATTAACTCTAAGCGGAAAATAATAATGTCCTTAATTTGAATCCTTAGTTAGCTTAGACTAGTGAGAGTGCTTATGATTTAAGTGCGGGAAATTGGGTTTGGAAATATTTGGTTTGAGAATTGAGTATGTTAAATTTTTCTAAAAATGTGAAAGAAATGTTTAGGACATGTTCATGCATTCAATAAATTAATCATATGCATTGAGAAAAACAAAAGAAAAAGAAAAAATATATACTATACAAAAAAAAAGAAAAAAAAGAGAGAAAAAGAAAAGAAAAAGTGCAAATAAGAGAAAGGGAACAAAATGTCCCAAAGTAAGTGGTGAAAGCAATGCATATGTACGATACTTAGAATTAGAATGCATGAATAATGTGGAAAACATGGTTGATGGGTAGTTAGATTTTGTATTGTGATTACATAGATTGTCTAAAGTTAGGTGGAAAGTTTAAGTTAATTAAGAATTCAGATTTTAGTCCACTTGGCCAAATAAAATCCTACCTTGACCCTAACCCCATTACAACCCTTAAAAGACCTCTTGATATGTGTATCTGTACATTAAATTTTTATTGATTGTTAGATGAAGAGCAAGCCTTAGAAAGCAAGGTTAGTAGAGAATTGAGAGAATCGAACCTTAAACACTTGAGTGGTTAGAGTGTATACACTACCAGTGAGGGTTTGATGCTCAATTCCTTGTTCCCTGCTTTTATGAGCTATTTTCTTCTTGCAAGTCTATTTGTACTTCATTTTCATAATTTAAATTAGTGAAATCCAGTTTATATTTCTTCTTGAAGGATTTGTTTACTTTTAACTAAGTAGGTAGAAACATTTTGTATGTAGTTCCATTCATAGGTTGCATTTCATACATTCTACCATTCCTCTTCATTTCTTTATAGCTTCTCTTGAGCTTAGCATGAGGACATGCTAATGTTTAAGCGTGGGGAGATTGATAAACCACTATTTTATGGTTTATCTTGTGCTCAATTGAGTGGTTTTTATTAACTCTTTACCCACTTATTCATACTATTTGCATGGTTTTACATTTGCCTTTCTAATTATGTGCTTTGATTGAAAACATGCTTCTTTGGACTTATAATTGCTAATATTAATCCTCTCTTATTACCATTAGATACCTTGATATGTGTGTTGCGTGATTTCAGATATTATAGGGCAGGAATGACTCAGAGGATAGAAAGAAAGCATGCAAAAGTGGAAGGAATACAAGAAGTTGAAGAAGTTGCTAAGCTGTCCAGCCTGACCTCTCTGCACTCAAACGGCTATAACTTGAGCTACAGAGGTCCAAACGACGCGGTTCCAGTTGCATTGGAAAGCTAACGTCCGGGACTTCGATTTGATATATAATATGCCATAGTTTCTCTGATGCTAGGTGACGCGACCGCGTGCTCTATGCGGTCGTGTCGCAAGTGACGAAAATCAGCGAATCTGAATTCGCAACTAGCGAATTCTGGGCTGTTTCTGACCCAGTTTGCGAGCCAGAAAACACAGATTAGAGGCTATAAAGTGGAGGAATGTATCCATTCATAGGGAGGCTCTCATATTTACAATTTTAGGAGTAGATGTAATTTTTAGAGAGAGAGGTTCTCTCCTCTCTCTTAGGATTAGGATTTAGGATTTCTCTTAGTTTTAGGAGTGACTCTCAATCCCAGGTTCTTTATTTTTATTTATTTTCTCAATTTAATTTATGAACATCTATGCCATATTTAATTTCTTTTGTTAATGCAATTCGAGGTATTTTCAGATTTAAGATTGCTTTGCTTATATTGATGCTTTTAATTTAATTTAGATATTTTTCTCCCTTTTGGCATTAGTCAAGTGATTGGTAGTACTTGAGTTATCAAACTCAGCAAGTGATTAAAATTGGCAGATTTTGCTTTAGCTAGGATTGCTCTAACACTAGTCTCTCCACAGGAGTTGATTAGGACTTGAGAATCAAGCTAATCAGTCCAATTAACCTTCCTTTGTTTAATAAAGGGTGACCAAGTGGGATTAAAACCCAATTCTCTTCACACTTGATAAGAATAACTAGGATAGGAATTCCAATTCTTATACCTTATAAAGAGATTTTATTATTATTATTTTATTTTACTTGTCATATAACATATTCCCTCCTTACTTCCAAAACCCCAATTTACAAACTCATAACCAATAATAAGAACATACCTCCCTGCAATTCCTTGAAAAGACGACCCGAGGTTTGAATACTCGGTTATCAATTTCAAAGGGGTTTGTTACTTGTGACAACCAAAACGTATGTACGAAGGGATTTTTGTCGGTTTAGAGACTATATCTGCAACGCGACTGTTTTTATGACATTCTTTACTGGCAAAAATCCCAATGTCACTCATAGATATGGAGCGAGGAGAGCTAATACTGAGGATACATGACGAACAACTCGCATTCAATGTCTTCAAACACTCACAAGAAGCAGATCAGGAAAGCAAGGAACCAAGGGGAGAGCACGACAAAGCACTGGTGGAAGAAACAAGCATTGAAGCACAAGCTGTACACCTGAGAATCCCTTTGGTTGATGAACAAGACAGTCAGCAGTTGTCATAGAAAGAGGAAAACCAGGAGGAACCTAAACCACCAGAGTCATATGAGACCAGCAACAAAATTTCCTTAGAAAAAGAGGTCACAAAGAGCAGGGCAACATCAAAAGGAACAAAGAAAAAGGCACCAAGGAGGTGGAGGAACAAGAAGATCCCTACAGAGGACTTCTCTCCAGGGGATAAAGTGATCTCAGCTTATTTCCCAGTTATCCCACCTCATCTCCCCACCATCCCATCTCAGCTACCTAAAGTTTTCACCATGAACAGGATTCTCTCCTTAGAACATGTGGAGATCCTTGATGAAGCCAATGGAGATAGATTTACTGCGAGGGGGGAAGATTTGAAGCATTAGCAACCACCCTGACAAAGTCAGAACGTCAAGCTAGTGACGCTAAAGAAGCGCTTCATGGGAGGCAACCCATGTTTTATATTCTTTTAAGTAGTTAATAATGCAAGGTTCATGAATTCTAATTCAACTCTGACATATACTTGAATGAATCCTTTTATGCAACATATAGTGAAGAACAAGTTCGGTGTTCAAGGCACACTAAGAGGACATGAATGCAATTCATATCATGTCACTCTTAGAACCTTGAACAAAACTTTGTACACCACATGACCACAAACTAAGTTTGGTGTCACCAATGTTGCATACATGGACAATTCAATAGACAGTTGGTTTGCAGTCATGAATAGCACTTAGTTAGTTAGAAACAAAAACTTTAAAAAAGTAGTTATCCCATTTTATTTTAAAGTTTGCCGCCACTTTCCACAATTTCATTAATCACATCCTTTTTGTTTTGTAGGAGAATTGATGGGACGATTGAAAGAGGAAGGGTTCGACCACCACAAAAGGAGAGAGGACTATACACGTGTCTTCAAGGGGAACCCATTGGGAAATGTTGCCATGCAACATTGGAAGAATGACACGCTTGGATTGGAAACTGAACCAACCCCCTTCATAAAGTTGATGATCCTTGTGCTCATCCCATGCTAAACCACATCCGTTCATCACACAACCACTCCATCAATCCACACCTTTCATTCACTCACCATCTCCCTATATAAGTGACTCTTATTCCATACTCCATTTCACATTCCAATTTTCATCCTTTACACTTCCCACTTTCGGCACCCAACTCCTCTTACCCCATCAAAAGCACTCTCACCCACTCCTTTAACTACACCCTATCCAAACCTAATCGAATTTCACCAGCAACTCAGACTCCTCGCCACCTTTACATACCAACTCCTATTCATGGCATCGTCAAGCTCTAAAAGAAGAAAGGGGAAGGAGCCTATGGAGCAACGCCTTTTCGATGAGCAGAAATTTAGAACTTTTCACCATGCATTACAATTCGGGTGGATGGTTGATAAGGAGATCATCTATGAGCTAGGCTTTCAAGTCAGAAAAACTGAGTGCCCCAAAATCACAGAGAAGGTGGAAAAGAGAAGATGGGAGCTCCTTACTGATCCAGTCATAAAAGTAAACGCAACTCTTGTAAGAGAGTTTTATGCAAATGCAGTCAGGTATGATAAGGCAGATGACTCCTATATAAGCTTCGTAAGAGGGGTGACCGTGGATTTAAGTCCTATGAGCAACCTGAAGGCATTAAAGCTAAGAACCATACCATTTGCAGAAGAAAGCTATCACTCCAGAATAGATGGCAGTCCTGATCATAACCAGATTGTGCAAGATATTTGTGTACAAGGGGCTGATTGGGTACGAGACCCTCAAGGGAAGCCCAAGTTCATCAAGAGAGGGGACCTCACTCCTGAAGCAAAGGGGTGGTTCAAAATTGTAAGCAGATCCATCCTCCCTGCCGGGAATAACTCAGAGGTAAATCTTAAGAGAGCAACAATGGGGCAATGTATACTAAAAGGGGGGGAGATCAAGGTTCATGAACTCATATCCCAAGGCATTAGAAAGATGGCTGAGAAAAGCGATTCTGGAGGAAGTTTGGGCTACCCCAGCACTATTTTCCGTCTGTGTGACAAGGCTGAGGTGGTGTTTGAGGATGAGAACCCCGAGTGGATAAAAGTGGGCATCCCAATTACTGTTCGACGGATGCATGTTGTTGCATCTCTCCTACCTCAACGAAATCCAAAAAAGAGGCCAGCCCAGCAAGTGGTAGAAGGACAAAACCTAGAGGAGCAAGCCCCTCTAGACATGCACCAACTACAGGAAGCCATTGATGACTTATCTAGACAATACTTGGAAATCAAGGGGCACAGAAAGAGCTTCAACTACAATTGATGGATCGTCAAGAAGAATCACTCTCTAGATGGACGAATCAACAAGGGGAGTGGCAAAAGCAATTAATGGAACAACAACTGAAACAAGGAAAACAATGGGGTGAATCCTTCCACAGGATAGAGCAAAGGCAGGATCAACAACAAGAAGCCATCCAAAAGCTAATCAACATCCAAGCACATCAAGGTTCACACATACATGAAATGCATCGGAAACAATTAGAACAGGTAGAACTCTTTGACGAATACAGAGCATTCGCAGAGGGAGTTTACATGAACGAGACTGGACATCATGTGAACACTCAAGCCAGGCTAGGGTACTTAGTTGGACAACTGCCTATATTGCATCCGGGAATCACAAGATATGAAGAGGTGAAAGATGAATTAGCGCGAGAAGAAAGAGAGAGAGTAGAAAAAAGTCATGAATCAGTAAGGAAGGCACTTGAGGAGTGGAAGAAAGCCAGACTGGCACAGATACAAGGAAGCACAAGTGGACACAAAGAGAACAAACAAGAGGGAGAGCATGAGCACTCCCATGAGTAAAAGGTGGTGGAGTTCCCTCTTTGTTCCATCTTTTTCAAGTTTTAAATAAGGAAAATCATGTATGAAATAGAACATGCTTCCATGGTAATTTAAGATTTTAAATTCTGCCTTTAAGTTTACTGCTTAGGTCTATGCTCGCTGGGCCAAATTATCTGCTGCATTTTCACCTTGCTTAATTGTATGATTGTCCTTTGAAGTCAAATAAAAAGAGATGTTATGAAAGACCAGAGTGATGTTCAATTTGTGGATTAAAGTTCTTAAGCTTGTGGTGTAGTAATTACTTAGCTAAGTTGGTTCACCAACAAGGTAGGAGGGCAACTATCTGTCCTGAATCATATGCTTGAAACACACCCCATGAGACTAGCTACATAACAAGATCCTAATTAGAAAAAGAGAAAGAAAAATGAAAGTTGAGAAATAAAGAAAAAGAATAAGAAATAAGGCTAGGCACCAAGGGTTGAACCTTAAGGCATGTGTCTGTGGTGCTCCTGTGCAAAGGATATACTTGGATGAATAAGCTCTCAGGGGTACCTTATCACTTGGTAACTTGGGTTAACTAACCCGGGATTATCAGCTGAAAGTCCACTATCAAGAGTAACCTTTGCTACAGAACACTTAGTAACCCAAAGAGGTACTGGACACCAAGGCCCAAGTAAGAAAATAACAAACCATGTGCCTGTGGTGTGTATGTATGGAGGAAAGAGACTTGAGGGAGTAAGTCTTTAGGGGTGTCTTAACACCCAGCACCTTGGACTAACTGGTTCAGGAGTGCTGGCTAAAAGCTTATCTTAAAGAGTCACCCCCTTACAAAGCACCTAGTCTAAAGAACACAATCAAACCCTGAAAAGAAAAAAAGGGATCAATAAATAAAAGTCTCATAGGGTGCAATCAACCTCCAGCGTTAGTGGTAAAAGTGAATACCACTAACGCTCCAAATTGGCAATTAGCCACGTTAAGAGTCACGTTAACTTAGTTAACTTGAACTCTAACGTGGAAAGGAAGACCATGCCAACGTTAGTGACACTCACCTTTGTCACCAACGTTGGACTAAGCCCAATTGCCATGTTAAGAGTCACGTTAACTACATTAACGTGAACTCTAACGTGGGAGGAGCAAGGAGTCGCCAACGTTAGTGACACTCACCTTTGTCACTAACGTTGGACCAAGCCACTATGAGCCACGTTGGCTGCCACGTTAATTGCATTAACGTAGAAGCTAACGTGGAGGAAGGAATGATGAGCCAACGTTAGTGACACCCATCTTTGTCACTAACGTTGGAGATGGCTATCACCACAACGTTAGTGGCCACGTTAAGACAATTAACGTGAGGCACTAACGTGAGAAGGGGCGTTTGGAGCGTTAGTGACAAAGGTAAGTGTCACTAACGCTCTCGAGGCTAAGGCATGCCCACGTTAAGAGCCACGTTAGTTATCCTAATGTGGACTCTAACGTGAGAAAAGGGGGGCTAAGAGCAGCGTTATTAGAAAAGGTAAACGCCAATAACACTTGCGATGGACTAAGAGGCAATGTTAGTAATCACGTTAGTGCCACTAACGTTGAAGTTAACGTGAACCATCTTGGGCTAGGAACGTTAGTGAAAAAGGTGATCGTCACTAACGTTCTCGAACCCACATTTCCACTTAACGTTAACACCACTAACGTCCTAGCTAAAGTCCATGCCTACTTCACACTTTCTCTGCAAGTAAAGCTGAGCCCACTGAAGATTCCAAACTACTTCAAACTCAAGATCCAAAGGCCCATATCCAAAGACTTGAAGAGCCAACTAGAAGATCAGAAGAGTAGTATAGATAGGAGTAGTTTTGAACTAGAGAAGGAGCTTTTGGCATGGGGAGAACTACTCTCTGTATAATTTTGCTTTTTCTGCAACTCTAGTTTTACTTTCAGAATGTATTCTCCATCTTTGCTTTCCATTCCCAGAGCTATGAATAACTAAACCCCTTTCATTGGGTTAGGGAGCTCTGTTGTAATTTGATGGATCAATAATAGTTTTCATTATTCTTCTTCTTTCTTTTCTCTTGATTTTACTAGAAAGCTTTCAATCTTCATCCAATTGGGTAGTTGTCTTGGAAAAGAAGCTATTCATACTTGGATCTCTTCGGAACCTTGGAAGAGGAATAAAGAGATCATGATAGAAATGCTTTCTCATGTTGGACAAAATTGGGGTTTGGATGGATATAGTGATATATAATCCTACCAACACTTTGATTTGGGAATACATGTGGTATAATTAGTGACCACTCTTCATCTCTTCTCATGAGTAATTAGACCAAGGAATTGGCTATTGATCAATATTTCAGAGATTGAATTACCAAGGAATTGGAATTCAATCACTTAAGATTGCCAAGGAGATCAATGAATGCATTGATTGAGGAAGAGATGAAGATGAACTTGATCCGGAGAATACAACATCTCCTAAGCCCAATGAATTCCCCATTTCTAATCTTACCCATTCTCTTTACTTTCTGCCATTTACTTTTATGTTCATTTCCCCAAATCCTCATTTAAGATTCTGCAATTTACTTTCCGCCATTTACATTTTGCTCTTTAATTCCAACATTTACACTTTCTGTTATTTACTTTCCCGCCATTTAATTTTCTGCAATTCTCAAATCAAATTCTGCTTAGCTCAACTAGAACATTCCTCCAATTAAAATTGCTTGACCAATCAATCCCTGTGGGATTTGACCTCACTCTATTGTGAGTTTTTACTTGACAACAATTCGGTATACTTGCCGAGGGAAAAATTGTTGAGAGACAAGTTTCTGTGCATCAGTAGGAGGTTGGGAAGGGTCCCATGAAACCAATCCCCCATACCTCAAATAGCTCTAGCTCTAGTATGAATTGTTGTGGCATCTCATTTCTCTTGGTTATATTATTAGCTCTTTGGCATTCATCACACCTTGACACCATTTCCTTGGCATCCTTAAACATTGTTGGCCAGTAAAATTTGGATTGAAGCACTTTTGCTGCTGTTCTTTCTCCACTGAAGTGACCTCCATATGCGGATCCATGGCACTGCCATAACACTTCCTGCCCTTCTTCGTGGGATATACACCTTCTTAGGATTCCATCAGCACACTTTTTGAACAAATAGGGGTCATCCCAAATGTAGTGTTTTGAATCCTTGATTAGCTTCCTTCTCATGTGCTTATTGATGTTAGTTGGTAGTCCCCAATAGCCTTGAAGTTAGCTATGTCTGCAAATCAAGGGACTACTCGAATCATCATCAATTGTTCATCAGGAAAGCTTTCATTTACTGCTACTTGCTGCATTTCTTCTTCTTGTGGGATCCTTGAGAGGTGGTCAGCTACCTTATTTTCTGCTCCGCTCCTATCTTTAATCTCAATATCAAATTTTTGGAGCAGCAGAATCCATCTTATTAGTCTGGGCTTAGATTCTTGTTTGGTAAGCAAGTATTTGAGTGCTGTATGATCAATGAACACAATTACTTTTAAGCCAATAAGATATGATCTAAACTTATCAAAAGCAAAAACTATGGCTAAAAGTTCTTTCTTCATGGTGGTATAGTTCCTTTGATTCTCATTGAGGACCTTGATAGCATAGTAAATGACATGTACTAGCTTGTCTTTCCTCTGTCCTAGAACGGCATCAACAGCAAAATCAGATGCATCACACATTAGTTCAAAGGGAAGATCCCAGCTTGGTGGTGCTATAATAGGTGCAGAGGAGAGTTTCTTTTTAAGTTCATCAAAGGCTACCATGCACTCTCTATCAAAAACAAAGGGAGTATTTGAGACAAGCAGGTTGCTAAGAGTTTTGCAATCTTTGAAAAATCTTTGATAAACCTCCTATAGAACCCAGCATGTCCCAAAAAGCTTCTGATTGCTTTGACATTGCATGGTGGAGGTAATTTTTCAATTACTTCCACTTTTGCCTTGTCCACTTCTATGCCATCTTTTGAAATCTTGTGACCAAGAACCACTCCTTCAGTCACCATAAAATGGCACTTCTCCCAGTTTAAAACCAGGTTGGTTTCTTGACACCTTTTTAGCACAAGAGCAAGATGGTATAGGCAATCGGAATATGAGTTCCCAAACACAGAGAAGTCGTCCATGAATACTTCTATGAACTTCTCAATCATGTCTGAAAAAATGGAGAGCATGCACCTTTGGAATGTTGCAGGTGCATTGCACAATCCAAAGGGCATTCTCCTATAAGCAAAGACACCATATGGACAAGTAAATGAAGTTTTTTCCTGATCCTTGGGGTCTACAACAATTTGATTGTAGCCCGAATACCCATCTAGGAAGTAATAATACTCATGTCCTACCAATCTTTCAAGCATCTGGTCCATGAAAGGTAGGGAAAAGTGATCCTTCCGGGTGGCTTCATTAAGTTTCCGGTAGTCAATGCACATACGCCATCCGGTCACTGTCCTTGTGGGTATCAATTCATTCTTCTTATTTGTCACAACAGTGATCCCTCCCTTCTTAGGGACTACTTGTACCGGGCTTACCCAAGGACTGTCTGAGATGGGGTAGATCACCCCTGCTTACCACAATTTCAACACTTCTTTTTGAACCACTTCATTCATAGTTGGGTTCAGCCTCCTTTGTTGTTGTCTTGAAGGTTTGACATCTTCTTCAAGTAAGATTTTATGCATACACATTGAAGGACTGATCCTTTTAAATCTGCAAGTGTCCAGCCTATGGCATCCTTGTGTTGTTTCAGCACTTGGATAAGCTCCTCTTCTTGTTCCTTACTCAGACTTGAATTTATGATCACTGGGTGAGTGTTGTTAGCACCCAGATATACATATTTTAAGCTGGGTGGTAAGGTTTTCAACTCTAATTTTGGTGACTCTACATCTTTTTTGTCTGTAGTGGTTGGCATGATTGAGTTTCTCATGGTTGCTTGTGGTGGTTCTCCATCTGGTGCTTGTTCTAGCTCAAAGGTTCTTCCACATTGTTCTTCTTCCAAGACTTCTTCAACTATTTGTTCCATGGTGTCTACCAGCATGCATTCTCCTATGGATTCCTTGGGGTAACCCATTGCTTTAAAGACGTTGAAGACTATTTTCTCTTCATGCAACCTCAAGACTAGTTCCCCTTTTTGCACATCAATGATGGCTCCAGCAGTAGCTAGAAATGGTCTTCCTAGGATAATTGATGTGTTGACCTCTTCTTCCATGTCTAGACAACGAAATCAGCAGGGAAAATGAATTCTCCTACTTTCACTGGCAAGTCTTCCACCACCCCATGTGGAAACTTAAATGTTCTGTCAGCCAATTGGAGTGCCATTCTTGTTGGCTTGGCTTCCTCAATCCTCATCCTTCTCATCATGGTTAGCGACATAAGATTTATGCTAGCTCCCAAGTCACACAAAGCTTTCTCAATAGTGATATCCCCTATGATGTAGGGGATTTGAAAACTCCCTGGGTCTTTCAACTTTTGAGGTAGCTTCTTCTGTATGATGGCGCTACACTCCTCAGTCAATACTATGGTCTCCTTTTCCTCCCAGTTCCTCTTTTTGGTTATAAGCTCCTTCAAAAATTTGGCATAGAGTGACATTTGTTCATATGCCTCAGCAAATGGTATGTTGATTTGGAGCCTCTTAAAGATCTCTAGGAATTTAGAGAACTGGCCATCCTTCCCATCTTTTCCCAGTCTTTGTGGGTATGGTGCTTTTGGCACATAAGGCTTCAAGACTGGTTTTGGTGGTGGTGGAGTAGGGATCTCTCCTTCATCCTTGTTCCCATGCTTTGCTGCAACTTCTTCATGATTGTCTTTGCTTGGGGTTCCTTCCTCTACAATCTTCCCACTTCTTAGAGTAATGGCTTTGCATTCCCCTCTTGGGTTAGCCATGGTATCACTGGAAAATGTGTGTGTGGGAAGTGGGATTTGCTTGGATAAAATCCCTACTTGTGCTTCCAACTTTGAGATTGCTGCGCCTTGATTTTTCAGATTTGACCTGTATTCTTCTTGATTAGCGTCTATCCTTCTTTCAGTTTGTGCTTGTCTATCCATGAGGGTGGAGACTGCCCCTGTAATCTGTGATGATAGTTGTGCTATTGCAGCCTCCATCCTCTCAAAGTTACTCTTGATTTCACATGGTTGCAAAGTTGAGGATGGTGCATCTTGATTGAGGTTGTTGTGTATGGGTTGGTTACTATGGTATGATGTGTTTTGTGAGTTATGGTAGGGTCTATGGTTCCCTTTTTGATGGTTGGGGTTGTGGTTGGAATGCTGATTTGATGAATAAGGTTTGTTGTGGTCCTGGTTGTGATTTTTTTATTTTTCCATCCAAAATTTGGGTGGTTCCTTCAACCTGGGATGTATGTCTTAGAGTGTGGGTCATATGGTGGTCTGGATGAGTTTTTCACATAATTAGCTTGTTCCCAATCACCTTCAGGTTCTGGTGCATTCCCTTCTTGTTGAAGAGTTTGGTCTTGAATGACTGAGGCTTGATTAGCCTTCATCCTCTTGGTTAAAGCTGCTATTTGAGCTGCAATTGCCTTGTTCTGAGCTAACAAAGCATCTACAGAATTGAGTTCTAACACTCCTTTCTTCTGAGTCCTTTCTGAAGCATAGAAATACTCATTTTTAGCTACAGTCTCCATAACATCTATGGCTTCTTCAATGGTTTTCTTCTTGTTGAGTGAGCATCCTGAAGAATGATCCACACCCTTCTTTGCTTCATAGGATAGCCCTTCATAAAATATATGTAGTTGTACCCACTCATTGAACATTTCTGGTGGGCATCTTCTTGTCAGATCTTTGAATCTCTCCCATGCCTCATAGAGTGTTTCTCCATCTTGTTGTCTGAAGGTTTACACCTCAGCTCTCAGCCTGTTGATTCTTTATGGAGGGTAAAATCTTGCAAGGAATCTGTTCACGACCTCCTCCCATGTAGTTAGGCTATCCTTGAAGAATGATTCCAACCATTTTGCTGCCTTATCTCTGAGTGAGAAAGGGAACCAAAGTAGTTTTAGATGTCAGGATGTACCCCATTGGACTTTACAGTATCACATATCCTCAAGAATGTGCTGAGATGTTGATTAGGGTCTTCTTGGGCACTTCCTCCATATGAGCAATTATTCTGAACAAGTGTGATGAGCTGAGCCTTCAGCTCAAAATTATTGGCATGAATTGTTGGCTTTAGGATGCTACTGCCATAATTTTCTGGGTTTGGGTTGATGTAGGAGTCTAAGACTCTCCTTTCTTGCCCAGCATGATTGCCAGCCTCCTCTTCAACATGGTTATGTGCTTCTTCTTCCATGGTGGTTTCTAGATTTTCCTCCACTAGTTCCTTTCCAATTATGCCTTTGCCTCTTGCTTCCCTCCTTCGCCTAAGGAGGGTCCTCTCAATTTCACTATCAAAGGGAGATGAAGTCTCTCCTCTTCTACCTGTCATACAATTGGCAAATAACCAGCAGAGAACAAGTGTAGTAGGGAAAACCTTGTTGAGATTAGTGGTTAGCTTTGTTGGTGCAATTAATCGAACAGTTAGAAGAGTGGAAATATGGATGATGAATAAAAATAATCAAAGAAGAAAGAAATAAAACTCAAAATAAAAAAAATAAAAGGCACTAAATAAAATAAAATAACAAGGAATATAAATTGCTTAATCTAGTTCTCCAATCAATTTAATCACTGTCAAATTTAAGCCAATTCCCGGCAACGGCGCCATAAAACTTGATAAGTCCAATTCACACCCCATTCAAAAATTGGTGAATTAATTCTTTTGGCAAACGCACCAAAATTATCGTCCAGTAATAACCCACAATGGAGTGGGATCGTATCCACAGAGATTGGCAAATTTGAGAAGTTTTAATTAATTGATGAATTAGTCAAGCGGATCAATAAGATTGTGAAGTGCAGAATTGTAAAAGACATAAATGTAAATGACTAGAATATAAAGAAAAGTAATAAAGTGCAGAAACAGAAATGACAGAATGTAAAGTGCAGAAGCATAAATGACTTGAATGTAAATGGGAGTGGGGAATTACTGAATGTAAAATTAAGCTATAAAGAAAGGGATAGATAAGAATGGGGAAATTCATTGAGATTAGGAGATGTTGTCTCTTTGGATCAAATCTAGCTTATATCCTCTTCAATCATGCAACTCATTGACCTCTTGGCAATCATGATTGATTGAGCCCCAATCCTTTGGTGACTCAATCTCTCAGATCTTGATCAATAGACAATTCCTTGGTCTAATTGCTCATGAAGAGAGATATGCTTGGTCCCTGATTATACCACACACCATCATAAGTCCAAGTAGAGGGAGGATTATATGTCACATATCCAAACACCAAAATCCAGATTCTACTCAAGTGTGAGAAGGGATTTCAAGCATGGTTTCATGTTTCCTTTCCCAAGGTTCCCATGAAACCCAATTGCATTCAATCTCTTTTCCAAGATAATTGAACACTAAGCATTAAGAACGAAATTCCTTCTAGCAAATCAAAGAGAAGATGAAGAGAAGAAGAATTTCACTATTATCAACCCATCAAGTACAACAGAGCTCCCTCTCTCAATGAGAGGGAAGTTAGCTACTCATAGCTCAAAAAGTACTCAAAAGTGAAGTGTAAAAGTGGATCTAAAACTAACTACTCAACCCCCCTTCTTCAGTACTCCTTGGGGGTATTTATACTACTCCTAGTAAAATAAAAAAATTACAAAAGTGAAAAAGAAAAATTACATTTTGGAGGGAAAAGAAGATCAATAAGTGTGACCGCCCAACTGGCGTGTGATTGGCGCTCTAGTGGTGTGTCACGTGCTCCTCAATTTTAGCTTGGCGTGCCACGCCCAGCCCTTCAAGTGGCACGCTCGTCTTCACTAACAACCTTGGCGTGCCACGCCTTCGAGCTCAAGTGGCACGCCCTAGTCTTTTTTCACTTCTCTTTGCCTCTGGAAACTTGAACTAGCGTGGCACGCTCAGGGTTTGGCGTGCCACGCCCTTGCTCTATGCTTGGCTAAGCTTCTCTGGAAAGTTGCACTAGCGTGGCACGCCCAGGGTCTGGCGTGCCACGCCCCTTTATGAGTGAGTGGTTCCTCTGTTTGGCGTGTCACGCCACGAACTCAAGTGGCACGCCCCAATGCTTCTTTGCTCTCTGAATGACATTGGCGTGCCACGCCTGGGATTCAAGTGGCACGCCTAAGTGAAGAATAATGAGTGGCGTGCCACGCCTTCGATACCAAGTGGCACGCCCCATGTAATTGGCCTCCTTCATCCTCTCTGGAAACTTATATCAGCGTGCCACGCCTAAAGACTGGCGTGCCACGCTCATGATCTTACCTTGGTTCCATTAGTTGGCGTGCCACGCCTCAGCCTTCAAGTGGCACGCCATAGTGACATGCTTGGGTTGGCGTTCCACGCCTTCGATACCAAGTGGCACGCCCAGTCCTTGCTTTTGTTATCTTTGTGCATTAGCGTGCCACGCCTGGTTGCTCAAGTGGCACGCCTCAGTGAGGTTGAGAGGTTGGCGTGCCACGCCTTCGACTTCAAGTGACACGCCCAGCCTTCAATTGCCTTCAGCCCCTTCTCTGTATTGTTGTACCAGCGTGCCACGCCATGCTGTTCAAGTGGCGCGCCCATGGATTTGTGAACTCTTCAAGCTTGGCGTGCAACGCCTAGGTTCTCAAGTGGCACACCCAAGTGACTTCTTGGAGCTGGCGTGCCACGCCTTTGATACCAAGTGGCACGCCATAGTGGGGGTTCTTCTTGGAACTGTGGGTTGGCGTGCCACGCCCCTTTGCTCAAGTGGCACGCCCATAGTAGTTGATGGATTAGGCGTGCCACGCCCAACCTGGCATGCCATGCCCCTTTTGTGTCCTCCATTGTTGCTCTCTGGAATTTTGTACTAGCGTGCCACGCCTAGTCCCTGGCGTGTGGGCACGCCCACATGCATGCTTGGACTTCCCTTCTGGAATTTAGTACTGACGTGCCACGCCTAGCTCCTGGCGTGCCACGCCAGTGCATTTTTGTGGCGTTTGCTCCCAAGTGGCACGCCAGTTTCCCACGCCCAGCTTCTTGTTTGTCTTCTACCCATTTTTGATGCCTTTTTTCACCTGAAATTCAGCACAACTCATCTCAAAGTAGTGTACCATAATATTCATCAAATAATGCATGAATTGTATTGATCAAATGAGATTTATGCTCTTTTATGGTCATCTTTATACAAGAAAGAATGGTAGATGATGCAAGTCATCACCTTCATCGAATCATGTGTACTCCCTTCTATGGCAAGCTGTATGTTGGGGGATCACTGTTGTCAATGGCTACCGTCCGTCCTCTCAGTGAAAATGGTCCGGCTATGGGTTACGTAGAGCTAATCATCTGTCGGTTCTCACTTGTGTCGGAGTAAGATCCAATGATCCTTTTGCGCACTGTCACTGCGCCCAACACTCGCGAGTTTGAAGCTCGTCACAGTATTTGTCTTGGATCTTGGGTTGGAGAATTGAAGGAATTCTGTTTCAATCTCATCCTGAGATCTCTCTGTTTTCTTTACTGCATAATTGAATTTAAATTTTTGTTCATTGTCTCTTCTTCTACTCATTCTGCTATTTACTTTTCTTTATTTCTTGCAATTGAATTCTACATTTGGATCTAGGAAGGCATTGAGATCTAGACTCGGTTATCTAGTCTCTTGGGTCCTGAGATCTAGAGTTTGCATTTTAAATTCTCTGTTTAAAGCTTTTCAAGTTCATTTACATTTTCGTTTTAGATCCGGTTCAATTCAAGTCACCTTCTACTTGTCTGATTAATGCAATTTACTTTTCCTTGTTTAAATTCTGCAAATCCACTTCCCAATTCCCTTTACAATTCAAGCCATTTACATTTCTTGCACTTTAAGATTCTGCAATTTACATTTCTTGCGTTCTAAGTTTCTGCCATTTAATTTCTTGCTCTTTAAGATTCAGCACATTTACCTTCTCTGCTCTTTAATTTACTACAATTGTCCCTCTCCCTTTTAATTTCATGCAATTTAGCTTCTGTCGAATACAAACCACTCAAATCAACTCTTGATTCGCTTGACTAAATCAACCACTAAACCAAAATTGCTCAATCCTTCAATCCCTGTGGGATCGACCTCACTCCCGTAGTTTTACTACTTGATGCGACCCGGTATACTTGCCGGTTAGATTTGTGTATTTTGGAAATTCGTTTTTCCACAAAAACACCATCAAGTTTTTGGCGCCGTTGCCGGGGATTGATTAGATTGACAATGATTAAGTGAGGTGGTAATCTAGATTAAGCATTTTCTTTTATTTTTGAACTAGCACACTAACTGTTCGAGACTTTGTCGCTACTAACTCTAACTGCACTCAAGTTACAGAGTGCTCTGTTTTAGTTTCTTGTTCTATTTGGGTTTCTGATTTTGTGATAGGAGGAAAGAGCGATGAATCCACACCTTTTGATCCTGAAACATTTTGGAGGTTGAGGAAAGAGGCAAGAGATAGAGGGGAGAAATGCTGGGATTCAGAAAATCCCCACTGAGAGTTTCTCACCAGGGGATAAAGTGATATTAAAGCCTAATACCTTAAAACCAACTGGTTTAGGAGTATTGATTGAAAGCTTATCTAAAGAGCCGCTTTGAGACATGACACTTAGAGTCAAGGCCAAAACACAAGAATCATAAGCTGCTTCAAGGTGATTACATATAAAGAGATATCCATGATACCATTTGGATGAAAATCCTAAGACCTAAGACTTCCAATATGTGGGGACTAATAAGCACTGAAGCCCTTGCATGAGCATATAATTTAGAGTTCACCCCACTGTCACTTAATCACTTCACTCACAGGATAGTACATATAATTCTTCAAATCCATTCTGATTGAAAGAACCTTTGAGCATAATTCTTTTCTTGCTTGGGGACAAGCAAGCTTTAAGTATGGTGTTGGGAGGAGAAAAGCTTGCGCCAACGTTTGCCTCAAGCTTTTTGGCAAACGTTGGCGCCACACATATACACAAGGGGACCAACGTTTGGCCTAAAGTTTGACCTCAAACTTTAGCCCAAACATTGGTAGCAGCAAATGAGGCCAGCTGGTATAAAAAGTTTGAGTAAAAGTTTACCTGAAACTTTTACTCAAGCTTTTATGATTCTTGGCCCGGTTCACAATGGGTTTCTCTCCAACTCCAAGAGCAATCAACAGAGGCTTTTATCAACCCAATTCCATCAAGTTCAAAGGCCCAATTCAAGGCTTGAAGACCATTTGAAGAAAGTGTATAAATAGCTTAGAACATTCTACTTGTCTGATTAATGCAATTTACTTTTCCTTGTTTAAATTCTGCAAATCCACTTCCCAATTCCCTTTACAATTCAAGCCATTTACATTTCTTGCACTTTAAGATTCTGTAATTTACATTTCTTACGTTCTAAGTTTCTGCCATTTAATTTCTTGCTCTTTAAGATTCAGCACATTTACCTTCTCTGCTCTTTAATTTACTGCAATTGTCCCTCTCCCTTTTAATTTCATGCAATTTAGCTTCTGTCGAATACAAACTACTCAAATCAACTCTTGATTCGCTTGACTAAATCAACCACTAAACCAAAATTGCTCAATCCTTCAATCCCTGTGGGATCGACCTCACTCCCGTGAGTTTTACTACTTGATGCGACCCGGTATACTTGCCGGTTAGATTTGTGTGTTTTGGAAGTTCGTTTTTCCACAAAAACACCATCAGCTCTGTTGTCAGGAGAGGCAACCATGCATCGTAAACCAGGAGGCTAAGAGATATGCATTCAAGCTTGTTTTCAGGTAGAATGGAAGTGGTTGTCAGGCACGCGTTCATAAGTGAGAATGGTAATGAGTGTCACTTGATCATCACATTCATCATGTTGAAGTGCGAATGGATATATTAGAACAAGAATAAGCTTGAATTGAATAGAAAACAGTAGTAATTGCATTAATTCATGAGGAACAGCAGAGCTCCATACCTTAATCTATGACGTGTAGAAATTCCACCGTTGAAAATACATAAGTGATGAAGGTCTAGGCATGGCCGAATGGTCATGCCTCCCAAATAACATGAAACAATCGAAAAAGGGTTCAAAGACCTGATCCCAAGATCAAAGATGATCAAAAGATGAAAATACAATAGTAAGAGGTCCTATTTATAATGAACTAGTAACCTAGAGTTTACAGAAATAAGTAAATGATGCAGAAATCCACTTCCGGGGCCCACTTGGTGTGTGCTTGGGCTGAGCATTGAAGCTTTTTTGTGCTTAGATTGTTTCTGGAGTTAAACGCCAGCTTTGGTGCCAGTTTGGGCGTTTAACTCCAATTCTGCTGCCAGTTTGGGCGTTTTACGCCAGAATTCCTTGGGCTGACTTTGAACGCCAGTTTGGGCCATCAAATCTCGGGCAAAGTATGGACTATTATATATTGTTGGAAAGCCCAAAATGTCTACTTTCCAATGCAATTGAGAGCGTGCTCCCAATTGGGCTTCTGTAGCTCCAGAAAATCCACTTCGAGTGCAGGGAGGTCAAAATCCAACAGCATCTGCAGTCCTTTTTCAGCCTCTGAATCAGATTTTGCTCAGGTCCCTCAATTTCAGCCAGAAAATATCTGAAATCACAGAAAAACACACAAACTCATAGTAAAGTCCAGAAATGTAATTTTTAAATAAAAACTAATAAAAATATAATAAAAAGTAATAAAAACATACTAAAAACTATGTAAAAATAATGCCAAAAAGCGTATAAATTATCCGCTCATCACAACACCAAACTTAAATTGTTGCTTGTCTCCAAGCAACTAAAAACAAAATAGGATAAGAAGAAGATAATATACAATAAATTCTGAAAACATCTATGAAGATCAATCTTAATTAGATGAGCGGGGCCATTAGCTTTTTGCTTCTGAACAGTTTTGGCATCTCACTTTATCCTTTGAAGTTCAGAATGATTGGCATCTATAGGAACTCAGAATTCAGATAGTGTTATTGATTCTCTTAGTTTAGTATGTTGATTCTTGAACACAATTACTTTATGAGTTTTGGCCGTGACCCTAAGCATTTTGTTTTCCAGTATTACCACCGGATACATAAATGCCACAGACACATAACTGGGTGAACCTTTTCAGATTGTGACTCAGCTTTGCTAGAGTCCCCAGTTAGAGGTGTCCAGAGCTCTTAAGCACACTCTTTTTGCTTTAGACCACGACTTTAACCGTTCAGTCTCAAGCTTTTCACATGATACCTTCACGCCACAAGCACATGGTTAGGGACAGCTTGGTTTAGCCGCTTAGGCCAGGATTTTATTCCTGTGGGTCCTCCTATCCATTAATGCTCAAAGCCTTGGATCCTTTTTCTACCCTTGCCTTTCGGTTTAAAGGGTTACTGGCTTTTTCTGCTTGCTTTTTCTTTTTCTTTTTTCTTTTTCTTCTCTCTTTTTTTTTCGCATAAAAATTTTTTTTCTATTCACTGCTTTTTCTTGCTTCAAGAATCAATCTTATGAATTTTTAGATTATCAATAACATTTCTTCTTTTTTTTCATTATTCTTTCAAGAGCCAACAATTTTAACATTCATAAACAAAAAATTCAAAAATATGCATTGTTCAAGCATTCATTCAGAAAAACAAAAAGTATTGCCACCACATCAAAATAATTAAACTATTTTAAAAATTCAAAATTCATGTACTTTCTCTTTCTTTTTCAGAAAACATTTTTTCATTTAAGAGAGGTGAAGGATTCATAGGACATTCATAACTTTAAAGTATAGGCACTAGACACTAATGATCATGTAATGAGAATGCAAACATAAATAGCACATAAAGCATAAAAAAACAGAAAGATAAGGACAAGGGAATCAAAGAACGGGTCCACCTTAGTGATGGCGGCTAGTTCTTCCTCTTGAAGATCCAATGGAATGCTTGAGCTCCTCTATATGTCTCTTCCTTGCCTTTGTTACTCTTCCCTCATGGCTATTTGATCCTCTCTAATTTCATGGAGAATAATGGAGTGCTCTTGGTGAGGGACTTCCTCATGCTCTTGTTGAGGTCCATAAGTGGGCTCTCTCATTTGCTCCATCCTCTTTTTAGTGATGGGCTTGTCCTCTTCAATGAGGATGTCTTCTCCTATGACAACTTCAGCTAAATTGCATAGGTGACAGATGAGATGAGGGAAGGCTAACCTTGCCAAAGTGGAGGTTTTGTCAGGCACTTTGTAGAGTTCTAGAGATATGACCTCATGAACTTCTACTTCCTCTCCAATCATGATGCTATGGATCATGATAGCCCGGTCTATTGTAACTTTAGACCGGTTACTAGTAGGAATAATAGAGCGTTGGATAAACTCCAACCATCCCCTAGCCACAGGTTTGAGGACAAGCCTTCTTAATTGAACCGGCTTGCCTTTGGAGTCTCTTTTCCACTGAGCTCCTTCCACACATATGTCCATGAGGACTTGGTCCAACCTTTGATCAAAGTTGACCCTTTCTACTGTAGGGGCATGCATCTCCTTGCATCATTGGCAAGTTGAATGCCAACCTTACATTTTCCGGACTGAAATCTAAGTATTTTCCCCGAACCATTGTAAGTCAATTCTTTGGGTTTGGGTTCACACTTTGATCATGGTTTTTGGTGACCCATGCATTAGCATAGAACTCTTGAACCATTAAGATTCTGACTTGTTGAATGGGGTTGGTGAGAACTTCCCAACCTCTTTTTTGAATCTCATGTCAGATCTCCGAATACTCATTCCTTTTGAGCATGAAAGGGACCTCAGGGATCACCTTCTTCTTGGCCACAACTTCATAGAAGTGGTCTTGATGGACCTTTGAGATGAATCTCTCCATCTTCCATGACTCAGAGGTGGAAGCTTTTGCCTTCTCTTTCCTCTTTCTAGATGTTTCTCCAGCCTTAGGTGCCATAAATGGTTATAGAAAAATAAAAAATAACGCTTTTACCACACCAAACTTAGAAGGTTTTCTCGTCCTCGAGCAAAAGAAGAAGGAAGGAAGGAGAAGAAGAAGAAAAAATAGAGGAGATAGAGTGAGGGTAGTGGTTCGGCCAAAGGGGGAGAAGTGTGTATGTTGTGTGAAGATGAAGGTGGTAAGGAGGGGTTTATATAGGAGTAGAGAGAGAGGTAGGGTTCGTATATTAGGGGTTGGGTGTGGGAGGGAAAGGATTTTGAATTTGAATTATGAGGTGATGGGGAAGGGAAATAGAGGTGATTAGTGAGGGGTATTTGGGGAAGGTTGTTTTGGGAAGATGTGAAGAAGAGAGAGAGAGAGTTGAGGTAGGTGGGGATCCTGTGGGGTCTACAGATCCTGAGGTGTCAAGAATTTCTCATCCCTGCACCATTTTGGCGTGTAAACGCCCATTGGAGTGCCAATATTGGCGTTAAACGCCAGCTTGCTGCCCATTTCTGGCGTTTAACGCCAGCTTTTCTCCCCCTTTCTGGCGTTAAACGCCAACTTTTCTTTCCTTTCTGGCGTTAAACGCCAATCTGGTGCCCTTTTCTGGCATTGAACGCCCAAAATGGTGCCAGACTGGGCGTTTAACAAACGCCCATTCTTCTACCCTTACTGGCGTTTAAACGCCAGTAAGCTCATCCTCTAGGGTGTGCTGTTTTCAATGTTGTTTTTTATTTTAGCTTTTATTTTTGTGACTTCACATGATCATCATCCTAAAGAAAACATAAAATAACAATAGAAATTTAACATAGATAAGTAAAAATTGGGTTGCCTCCCAATAAGCGCTTCTTTAATGTCAATAGCTTGACAGTGGGCTCTCATGGAGCCTCACAGATACTCAGAACATGATGATGGCCTCCCAACACCAAACTTAGAGTTTGAATGTGGGGGCTCTGTTTGACTCTGCATTGAGAGAAGCTTGTCATGCTTCTTCTCCATGTGTACAGAAGGAGATTCTTTAGCTTTAAACACAAGGTAGTCCTCATTCACTTGAAGGACCAACTCTCCTATGTCAACATTAATCACAGCTTTTGCTGTGGCTAGGAAGGGTCTACCAAGGATGATGGATTCATCCTTATTCTTCCCAGTGTCCAGGATTATGAAGTCAACAGGGATGTAAAGGCCTTCAACTTTTACCAAGACATCCTCTACAAGTCCATAAGCCTATTTCCTTGAATTGTCTGCCATCTCTAGTGAGATTCTTGCAGGTTGCACCTCAAGGATCCCTAGTTTCTCCATTATAGAGAGGGGCATGAGGTTTACACTTGACCCAAGGTCACACAGAGCCTTCTCAAAGGTCATGGTGCTTATGGTACAAGGTATTAAGAACTTTCCAGGATCCTGTTTCTTCTGAGGTAATTTCAGTTGAACTAGATCATTTAGTTCATTGATGAGCAATGGGGGTTCATCCTCCCAAGTCTCATTACCAAATAATTTGGCATTCAGCTTCATGATTGCTCCCAGGTACTTAGCAACTTACTCTTCAGTAATATCTTCATCCTCTTCAGAGGATGAATACTCATCAGAGCTCATGAATGGAAGAAGTAAGTTCAATGGAATCTCCATGGTCTCTGTATGAGCCTCAGATTCCCTTGGTTTCTCAAAGGAGAACTTCTTTTCGTTCAGAGGACATCCCATGAGGTTTTTCTCACTGGGAATCACGTCCTCCTTACTCTCTCCAGGTTCGGCCAAGTTGGTCATGGTTATGGCCTTGCACTCTCTCTTGGGATTTTCTTTTGTATTGCTTGGGAGAGTGCTAGGATGAGTTTCAGTAATTTTCTTACTCAGCTGACCCACTTGTGCCTCCAAATTTCTAATGGAGGATCTTGTTTCAGTCATGAAACTGAAAGTGGTCTTAGATAGATCAGAGACTACAGTTGCTAAGTCAGAGTGGCTCTGCTTAGAATTCTCTGTCTGTTGCTGAGAAGATGATGGAAAAGGTTTGCTATTGCCAAACCTATTTCTTCCACCATTGTTATTATTGAAGCCTTGATTAGGCTTCTGTTGATCCTTCTATGAGAGATTAGGATGATTCCTCCATGAAGGATTATAGGTGTTTCCATAGGATTCTCCCATGTAATTCACCTCTTCCATTCCAAGATTCTCAAGATCATAAGCTTCTCCTTCAGGGGAGGCTTCTTTAGTACTGCCTAATACAGCTTGCATTCCAGACAGAGTCTGGGAAATCATATTGACTTGCTGAGTTAATATTTTGTTCTGAGCCAATATGGCATTCAGAGTATCAATCTCAAGAACTCCTTTCTTCTGAGTTGTCCCATTATTCACAAGATTTCTTTTAGAAGTGTACATAAATTGGTTATTTGCAACCATTTCAATGAGTTCCTGGGCTTCTTCAGGCGTCGTCTTCAGATGAAGAGATCCTCCAGCAGAGTTGTCCAATGACATCTTGGACAGTTCAGACAGACCATCATAGAATATGCATATGATGCTCCATTCTGAAAGCATGCCAGAATGACACCTTTTGATCAACTGCTTGTATCTTTTCCAAGCTTCATAGAGGGATTCGCCTTCCTTCTGTCTGAAGGTCTGGACTTCCACTCTAAGCTTACTCAATTTTTGAGGTGGAAAGAACTTTTCCAAGAAGGCATTGACCAGCTTTACCCAAGAGTTCAGGCTTTCTTTAGGTTGTGAGTCCAACCATGTCCTAGCTCTATCTCTTACAGCAAAAGGGAAGAGCATAAGTCTATAAACCTCAGGGTCAACCCCATTGGTCTTAACAGTGTCACAGATTTGCAAGAATTCAGCTAAAAACTGATGAGGATCTTCCAATGGAAGTCCATGAAACTTGCAATTCTGCTGCATTAGAGAAACTAATTGAGGCTTAAGCTCAAAGTTGTTTGCTCCAATTGCAAGAATTGAGATGCTCCTTCCACAGAAGTCAGAAGAGGGTGCAATAAAGTCACCAAGCATCTTCCTTGCATTGTTGTTATTTTTGGCTGCCATGTCTTCTTCTTTTTTGAAAATTTCTGTTAGGTCCTCTCCAGAGAGTTGTGCTTTAGCTTCTCTTAGCTTCCTCTTCAAGGTCCTTTCAGGTTCAAGATCAGCTTCAACAAGAATGCCCTTGTCCTTGTTTCTGCTCATAAGAAAGAGAAGAGAACAAGAAAGTATGGAATCCTCTATATCACAGTATAGAGATTCCTTGAGGTGTCAGAGGAAAACAGGAATAGAGGGATGAGGTAGGTAGATAAGAATTCGAACATATGAAGAAGGAGAGAGAGTCTGAATTGCTATTTGAGGAGGAGTGTTAGTCCTTAAATAGAAAGAGGTGAGAAGGGGGGAAAATTATCAAAGTTGATTACTTGACTAATAAGAAACTAAAAGATATGATTTTAGAATTTAAAGATTGAACCTTTCTTAATAGGCAAGTAACAACTTGAAATTTTTGAATCAAAATATTAATTGTTAGCATTAATTTCGAAAATTATGAAATAAAAATAGGAAAAAGATTTTGAAACTCAAATTTTAAAATTTTTGAAAATATTAAGAAGGAAATTGAAAAAGATATGATTTGAAAAATATGTGATTTGAAAAAAATTTTATTTTGAAAAAGTATGAAGATTTGAAAAGAATTTGAATTAAAAACTAACTTACCTCCCTTGTGTTGTCCTGGCGCTAAACGCCCGGAATGGTATTTATTCTGGCGTTTAACGCCCATTTGGCTACCTCCTTGGGCATTAAATGCCCAGCCAGGTACCCTGGCTGGCATTTAAACACCAGGATTCCTTCTTCACTGGGCATTTTGAACGCCCAGGTTTTTCTCTGTGATTCCTCTGCTGTATGTTCTGAATCTTCAATTCTCTGTATTATTGACTTGAAAAGACATAATTTTGAAAAAAAAATTTGAATTTTTAATGATGAGAGAGAACAATAAAATGAAACTAATCATAAAAAAACTATAATCAAATAAACAATGTATGCAAGAACACGTTGAATGTCAAGATGAACATCAACACATAATTTTTAAGAAAAGAAAGACATGCAAGATACCAAACTTAGAAATTTTCATATTGGAGACACTAAGAAATTGAGAATGCACATGAGAAACAGCAAAAGACACAAAACAAGAGAATTTAAAGATCAGACCTAAGAAAATCATCAAGAACAACTTGAAGATCAATGAAGAACGCCATGCATGAATTTTCGAAAATTAAAAAAATGCAATTGACACCAAACTTAAAATTTGACACTAGACTCAAACAAGAAACAAAAAATATTTTTTATTTTCATGGTTTTATAAATTTTTTTTGTATTTTTCGAAAATTATTTGGAAAAAGAAAAAATAATTAAATTCAAAATTTTTTTAATATGAATTCTAGGAATCATGCAATGTTAGTCTAAAGCTTCAGTCTAAAAAGATTAGACATGGCTAGCCAAGCTTCAGCAGGTTTTACATACAACAGCCAAATTGATGGGAATCAATTAGCTCCTGTGATGATAAAAGCATCATCTGAAACTCTAGAATTCATTCTTAAAAATTCTGAAGAACATAGAATAATTTATTTTTTTTGAACATTTTTTTCAAAAATAAAAGCTTAAAAATAAAATAAAATTACCTAATCTGAGCAACAAGATGAACCGTCAGTTGTCCAAACTCGAACAATCCCCGGCAACGGCGCCAAAAACTTGGTGCACGAAATTGTGATTCACACTTTTCAAAACTCCGATGCAACTAACCAGCAAGTGCACTGGGTCATCCAAGTAATACCTTACGTGAGTAAGGGTCGATCCCACGGAGATTGTCGGCATGAAGCAAGCTATGGTCATCTTTGTAAATCTCAGTCAGGCGGATTCAAATGGTTATAAGATTTTGATAATTAAAATATAAGTAAAACAGAAAATAAGATAGAAATACTTATGTAATTCATTGGTAGGATTTCAGATAAGCATATGGAGATGCTTGTTGCTTCGGAACCTCTGCTTTCCTATTGCCTTCATCCAATCATGCGTACTCCCTTCTATGGCAAGCTGTATGTTGGGGAATCACCGTTGTCAATGGCTACCGTCCGTCATCTCAGTGAAAATTGTCCGGCTACGGGTTACGTAGGGCTACTCATCTGTCGGTTCTCACTTGTGTCGGAGTAAGATCCAATGATCCTTTTGCGCACTGCCACTGCGCCCAGCACTTGCGAGTTTGAAGCTTGTCACAGTCATCCCATCCCAGATCCTACTCGGAATACCACAGACAAGGTTTAGACTTTCCGGATCTCAAGAATGCTACTAATTGATTCTAGCTTATACCACGAAGACTCTGATCTCACGGAATGGAAGGCTCTGTTGTCAGGAGAGGGAACCATGCGTCGTGAACCATGAGGCTAAGAGATATGCATTCAAGCTTGTTTTCAGGTAGAACGGAAGTGGTTGTCAGGCACGCGTTCATAAGTGAGAATGGTGATGAGTGTCACTTGATCATCACATTCATCATGTTGAAGTGAGAATGGATATCTTAGAACAAGAATATGCTTGAATTGAATAGAAAACAGTAGTAATTGCATTAAATCATGAGGAACAGCAGAGCTCCACACCTTAATCTATGAGGTGTAGAAATTCCACCGTTGAAAATACATAAGTGATGAAGGTCTAGGCATGGCCGAACCATGCCTCCTAAATAACATGAAACAATCGAAAAAGGGTTCAAAGACCTGATCCCAAGATCAAAGATGATCAAAAGATGAAAATACAATAGAAAGAGGTCCTATTTATAATGAACTAGTAACCTAGGGTTTACATAAATAAGTAAATGATGTAGAAATCCACTTCCAAGGCCCATTTGGTGTGTGCTTGGGCTGAACATTGAAGCTTTTTTGTGCTTAGGCTATTCCTGGAGTTAAACGCCAGCTTTGGTGCCTGTTTGGGTGTTTAACTCCAATTCTGGTGCCAGTTTGGGCGTTTTACGCCAGAATTCCTTGGGCTGACTTTGAACGCCAGTTTGGGCCATCAAATCTCGGGAAAAGTATGGACTATTATATATTGCTGGAAAGCCCAGAATGTCTACTTTCCAACGCAATTGAGAGTGCGCTCTCAATTGGGCTTCTGTAGCTCCAGAAAATCCACTTCGAGTGCAGGGAGGTCAGAATCCAACAGCATCTGCAGTCCTTTTTCAGCCTCTGAATCAGATTTTTGCTCAGGTCCCTCAATTTCAGCTAGAAAATACCTGAAATCACAGAAAAATACAAAAACTCATAGTAAAGTCCAGAAATGTGATTATTAAATAAAAACTAATAAAAATATAATAAAAAGTAATAAAAACATACTAAAAACTATGTAAAAACAATGTCAAAAAGCGTATAAATTATCCGCTCATCAATATTGTACTTGGTTTGCCTATGTGATTAATTGTGCTTAATTGCTAACTGCTCTACTTGAAGTAACTGCTTGATTATGCTTGAACCTTTTACTTGTGTCTGCGACTAAAAAGTTGGTTGTATTATGGTGGATTGGCTGCTGTTTGGATTGTTTGGGCCAAAGGCTGTAGTTGATCATGAGGTGGGCCGAAGGCCATGTTTGGTTTGTGTTTCTGGTTTAGTAAAGTATGAAAAACTATGCTGGTTCAGCATAGACTTAATGAACCTATGCTTGGAACAGCTTCGTCATTCATGCTGTCTAGGAAAAAGTTTTAAAGAAGTTTTAGATTTTTGAAGAATTAACAGATTTCTCTTTTAAAAAAAAAGGATTTCGGGTTTTTGGAACATAGTCTTTGGTTTTGAAAAGATTCATAAGGAGTCTATTAATCACTGTACTTTAAAAACAATTTTTATTTCTACGTATTTTATTATAGCAATTCTCTAACCCCATAGTGAGAACCAGTGAGGACGATGTTCTCACTCCCCTACAGGTCTTTTCTTTTTCAGGATATGGACGACAAAATTTGGAAGAGTTTTACTTTTATCTTTACATGATATTTTTGTATTGTTTTAGTGATGTTTTCCCTCGCCTTTGACTTTTCACATTTTGTATGAGGTATAGGATTTTGTATTATGTAATGCTTGTAAAGTAATAATATTAATATGTATATGTGTGTGTGTGTGTGTGTGTGTGTGTGTGTGTGTGTGTGTGTGTGTGTGTGTGTGTGTGTGTGTGTGTGTGTGTGTGTGTGTGTGTGTGTGTGTGTTTTGAAAAAAAAATACGGTTTAAGTTTTAAACAGGCTCATATTTTAGTACTAAATAAATTAAGAGTCGTCGTAATACCCGAGCTATCAGAGTGGCGCAGCCGGAAGCGTGACATTCTTATAGTTAGGGTGTTGCATTATGGTATCAGAGCAGTCCTTCTTGTAGAGCCTGAGGAATGGACCGACTATGCTTCATTTGCATACTCTGAGTGTCTGTCATGTAATAGGTCTTGATTTGGTAACGAGAATTAGAGCTTTATGCACATGACGGTCTATTGATTAAAGCCATTAGTCTTGCATTGTATGATTCCTGGTATTAAGTTTGGCCGGATTAATACTAGCGAATTATGTATATGAAAGCACTAATGGGTTATCATAGACGATATACGAGTTATAGACAACGCGAATCGCGGGTTTTGGGAACGTTAGAAATTAATGCTCAAGGTTACTCGGCTATATGTCTGGCTTTCTGCTGAAGTCATGTGATGTGTTCTTTCATGGTTTATCTTGAATTTCTTGTTTGCTATTTTCTTTTGGAAAGTAGTTTGATTGTTCCAACCCTCTTCCTCTGTTCATATGCTTTCTCTTTTGATTCCAATCGCATATGTCTGCCTAACGTCCTTGGTGTGTTTGCCTTTCTTTGTTTAAACTCTCTTCTTGATCCATATATTCTTTGGTACAACTTTGGTCTTGTTTATGTAGTGTATTCCTTTAAGCCCCTATTCCGAGTTCTTTTTAAAGAAATTGTGATTTAACTTTTCTCTTACTTGACTATACCTACACCCATCATTCTTAAAGCCTTTATAAAATCGTTTTTTGATTCGGTATAACCTTCTCTAAATAGAACTTTGAAATTTCTTTATGTAGTTTAGAGACTATTTACTCCTAATACCTCGCCAGTTCTTTTACCAGTTTATGAAAATATACTTATTTTAAAATATACATACAACTTGATTTTCTAACAACTATATTACAATTTTCATGAACATTTTTGCTTGATTATGTATTTAGATACTCTTCAAAGGAAGATTTTTGTCTCTTTCTAGTTGATTTTCATTTAATAAACTTCACTTGATCTATTTTTAATTTGAATTTACTTTAGCATAACACGTTAATTAGGCATTCTTTGCTCTTTTGCAAATGTTGGATTTATATCTTTCCTTTCAAGAATGGAAGTGGACCAATTCCTTTTTGAGCTTTTCACTTCTATGGATGTTCACATTTGATTCTGTATTTAATTACTCTCTTACTTTTGTGAATGTCACCGTTAACCTTAATTTTCCTTCTCTTATGAATCTCACACTCATCCGAGTCAGCTTGACTTTGTTTCCATCTGATGCACTGTTTGCTCTCTTAATTGTCTTTCTTTAGTCAAAGGTTCTTTTTTGAAAATTTTCTATTGATTGAGTTGTCTTTTCTTGCGCGTTTTGTATTCCTTTGGATCAATTGAAAACTTGTTTGATATTCCAAACCTAGTAAATTTTGTTTGAATTCCCTTGATTTAAAGATCCTTTCTCATATGGGCTGATTTTCTTTTAAGTGCACCTTAATCTCTTGAATATTCCTGTGACGGTGGTAATTTCAAATATACTTTTAGAGTCTCGTTTTGAACTATTTTGAAGAAGTTTTGAATTTTTTTTAATAAGTTTTAAATTAAAAAATGTTCTTGCTTGATTGTAACTGAAAGCCATTTATTAAATTTTGATAAGATTATTTTGACTTAGCGTACACTTCTTTACATGAAATTCTAAAAACCTTATCTTGTGTATGCGGAACCTTGCTTTTGATAAAAGTGTATTTACAGAAATTTTTACCATGGATTTTTCTTTTCTAAATAAAGTTTGACTTCTTCTATCTTTGTTATAACCTTTACACACGTTTGATTAAATATGAGCTTTGAGAAAATTTTGAATAAACTTTTGATTTTCTTCCGAGTTTTATGCATACTTTTGGTTAATTTGTGCACCTAACTACCTTTCTAAATATTTGAGGAAATGATTTGTTTTTAGTCAAACTAGTGTTCATTTTGTTTTAAAACCCAACATAATCTATTTCAACATGAAATTTGCATTAAAGTGATGCCACATTCATACTCTTGTTATTCTTTTGCAAAATGTTGGTTACACCTTTTCTTTGAGAATGTGAAATGGGTTTTGAGAAAGTTTCCATTCTTTATGAGCAATGTGTTCGACGGTGTTCTTAATCCTAACTCAAGTCTTATAAACTTTGTCTTAAGTTTATGGCATTCTTCTTCTATAAACTTCACACTTCTTTGATTCAACTTGATTTTGTTCAAATTACAACACTACTTTTCTTTTATTATTCCCATCGGATTTCATTGATTCGGGAGTCATTCTTGAGATTACCAAACTAATTTCCTTTCTGGCACTTTTCATTCCTTGTGCATCCCTAATTACTTGTGATCTCAACAATCCTTTCAAACTCTTGCGGATTTTGTCCTTGTCACTTGTCCGTTATCTCTAGTCTTGTATTTTTCTAAATAGACTCAAAGGTTGCCTTAGAGTCATGTATGACCCTTAGGCGTAGCAAGCGAAATGTTAGTTTCTTTAGAATGCTGTTCATGAACGTGGAAATGTGAAGTTTTGAAATGCGCAGTATCACAGGAAGCTGTGGAGTTTTAGTTTTCATGCAAAAGAGTTTTACGCATGTTGGACTTGAGACCGGTAGTGGGCGCACAAAGGGAGTGGAGACGTCGAGAACTCTCGGACGGGTTGTTTGATATGATATGGTTGGTGTTCCGAAGGTTACCTGAAATTGTAGGTCGATCTCGAACGAGATCTTCTGTGCTGATCGGAGATGACGTGTCCGGCTGGTGGATGGCGGCCGAAGCTGTCGTGTCCGACTTGTTGGACTTGCTGCACTGCTGATCCTTGGTCACTGGAGGGTGGGGGTACCTACAAGAGACTCCGATGCTTAAGTCAGCATGGGTATTAAATAGGTTTTTAGTAGAATCAGAGTATGAGTTATACCTGGGTGCTCCAGTGTATTTATAATGGTTGTAGAGTGACCTTTTTAGATAAGATAAGTTAGTTATCTTATCTTATCTTTATCTTTGAGTTGAGGTCAGCTTATCTTCAAGGGAACCGCCCTTATCTCTATAGGCTTGGACTGCCTTTGAATTTTGGTCGTGTTCCTCTATTTGGGCCCTTTACTGGCCTTTTCTGTCGATTTGACCGACTTCTTTTGAGAAGAGGTCGGATAGCCTGACCTGAAGAGGTCGATCGCTTTATTGCTGATCATCCCGGATCGGATAGCTCGAACCAGGGTGTGAACAGTTGGTAATGGTGGAACTGTGTCCGGATGGAGTTGGAAGTTGAAGTTTTGAAGTGGGAATGTTATCTACAAGCAAACATTGTATCCGTTGCCTTAAATACCATTCTGCCTTGTAACCTTTGGCCACTTTAACTACCGTCTTATTTTTGTAAATGCCTATTGATGACAAGTCATCTTAGCCTAGTTTCACTAGCCTTTTTCTTAGTTTTTATTAGGTTTTATGCACTTTCTTGCATTCTAAGTAAGTAATTTGGGATGAAAATGCATAACTTCTTTGAATCAAACAACCACCTATTATTTTATGCTAAATCATGAGGTTGAAGCCAAATTTAATTGATTTTTAATGATTTATAAACCTTGTGAATTTTGTGATACTTTTATTGGTTGTTTTGATTACTTGTAGGTGAAGAAAGAAGAAAAGAAGAAAAGCGTGGCACAAGAAACGTGCCCAAGGAAGCAAGAAGCGTGTCCAAAGGAAAGAGAAAGCGTGCCAAAAGGAAAGAAAAAGCATGATCACATTGAGAAAGAAAGGGAAGCTAAGTTGAAAAAGCTAACTGAGCTTCATAAGGAATGGAAGGAGAAGGAAGCTACAAAGCTAAGTTAAAATAGTTAACTGAGTACCAAGGAAAGCAAGGAAATGGTGCAAAGCTAAGTTAACTAAGTTAACTTTATCGGGACTTCTCCATATTAATTCAAGAAGAAAATTCCAAGGGGTGAAGCCAACAAGATTCGAACCAAGGACCAAGGAGAAGCAACGAACTTACCTTGCAAGGAAATTCAAGAAGAAATGGACAAAATGCATCCTCCATGGTTCGAACTTGGAACCACACGCTACTCCTTGCAAGGGAATTTGAGAATAAATAGCTAGAATGCTTCCTCCAGGACTTGAACTTGGGTATTCTTTAAAACATAAGGAAGGAGTGCCACCAAGCTTGCAAGGAAAATCAAGGAAAAATAGCTTAAATGCTTCCTCCAAGTTTCGAACTTGGGAACTCTTGGAAACATAAGGAGGATTACCCACTCATCCAAGGAAATTAGCTCCAAAGATTTCCTCCACTTCCTCCACCAAGTGTTGAACCTGGGACCTTGAAGTCTCAAGCAAAGGCGCTACAAGGAAAGCTAAGTTGGAAATTCCAACTGAGCATTGCCTCTCCCCCAAGCCTCCACACTTTGGCACACACTCCTAGCACACCAAGGCATCATGACACGGCCCAGCAACAATTGAAGCGCACCAAGCTTGCCATGCACACAACAAGGACACGGCCTAGAGCTAAGTTGGATTTTCCAACTGAGCTTTCCCCTGGAGGTGCACTTTGGGCTACAAATTGGATTAAAAATCCAATTTAATTCATTTCTTCACCAAATCAAAAGCCCACCCAAATTCCAAAATCCAAGAATAGAAAGTGTATAAATAGGAGTTAGTTTGATGTAATTAGTACCCTTTTTTGACATTTTGAGATTTTACTTTGAATTTTCCTTTTAATTGTCATTTTCATTTTTTGAGCTCTTTACTTTGAATTCTCTGAGAACTTGGAAGGGGAATTGATCTCTCTTCTTCTTGGTTCTTGCTTGAGCACTCTTTTATTTTCTTGCTTTGGATCTTGGGTGAAGAATTGAAGAACTTCTGTTTCAATCTTACCTTGAGATCTCTTGTTTACTTTCTCTGCATAATTGAATTTCACTTTCTGTTTACTACTTCATCTTCTCTTTAATTCTGCAATTTACTCTTCTTCATTTCTTTTGCAATTGTTCTTGTTGGATCAAGGAAGGATTTGAGATCTAGACTTGTTATCTAGTCTCTTCCACCCTGAGATCTTCAACCTCTTTTACTTCGCTGCAAATTAAGCATTGCCTTTCTGTCTTTATAATTCTCAAAGCACTTTTACTCTTCTGTTTGAGATCCATTCCAATTTAATTCATCTTTTACTTTGCTGTTTGATGCAATTTACTTGTTCTTGTTTAATTTCTGCAATTCCCATTCCCAATCCCTTTGACAATTCAAGCAATTTACATTTCTTGCACTTTAAGATTCAGTCATTTACATTTCTTGCAATATAAATTTCTGTGATTTACATTACTTGCAATTTAAGTTTCAGCACCTTTATTTTCCTGCTCTTTAGTTTACTGCAAATTTCCCCTTCCCCTTTACTTTCCATGCAATTTAGCTTCTGCAAATCACAAATCACACAACCAATACTTGATTCGCTTGACTAAATCAATCACTAAACTAAAATTGCTCAATCCTTCAATCCCTGTGGGATCGACCTCACTCATGTGAGTTATTATTACTTGATGCGACCCGGTACACTTGCCGGTGAGTTTTGTGTTGGATCGTTTTCCACACATCAAGTTTTTGGCGCCGTTGCCGGGGATTGATTAGATTGACAATGATTAAGTGAAGTGGAGATATAGATCAAGCATTTTTCTTTTCTGTTTCTTTAATTTTTAACTGACACACTAACTGTTTGAATTTTTGCCTGAGCTAATTGAAACCTCACTTTAGCAATAGAGTGAAGTTCTCTTGGTTTAACTTACTGAGTATGATTCTCATAGCTTGATAAATCAACGAGAGAAGTGATTTTCGATCATTAAACTCTCAAGTTTACCAACTGTTTGATACATTGTGTCAGCTAATTTTCTGATCACATTTTGGGCATGAATATATTCAATCTTCATTTGGACAGTTTGTGATTGTGCAGATCATGGAGGGGAACTCAACGAATTCCAGTAGGCAGAGGAGTAATATCCCCACCTTAGATGACAAGCAACCACCCATCACCATGGATGATGTTGCTCAATGGTTCGAAGCTTTCCCATAAGGAAACATCATTGGATGGGAAGAACTAATGAGTGAACTCATAGCCAAGCTGAAACCACCTCAGGGAATTGTTAAACCAGAGGCAGAAGTGCACCCATTCACACAAGAGAAGGAAATTGAAGGTGTCCGTGCAATCATGGCCCAAAGCGAGCAGATGCATCAACAACTTAAGCAACAATTGGAGCTGATGAACAGAAAAATAGATGAACTGCAACTTGCTGTGGCAAATGCACAGAACTCACCTCAAAATCCCCATTGTTGGAATCAACCTGAAAAAGGTTCTGGGGTAATTTACTATGAGAAACAAAGTCATGAACGATCACATTCTCCAGACAGCTCCTCAAGCATGTTCCAACATAGGACTCAGAATGATGTGTACACTCCACCATGGAGAACTCAATTCAACTGGAGGGGGGTTGAAAAACAAAATCAAAGGCCAAGGGACTTCAACTGCAACAACCCCAACTTCAAAAATCAACATAAAAACTACCCCCACAACAACAATCATCACACATCACCCCAATACACACATTTCCAACCTTGTCCTACCTCACCACTCGCCCAAAATGACTTTCATTAACCATCACAGTTGACACAGCCACACCCAATTATAAACTTTCAAAGATTCTACGCTCTGGAAATGATGATGGAAAGGTTCATGAAAGTTCAAGAAATGACAACAATTGAGCAGGAGGAAATAAGGAAAAATCAAGAGATGATAAGCAAGAATCAAGAGATGATAAGCAGGAACCAAGAAGCCTCACTCAGAAGAGTTGAAAGGCAAATGGAACAATTGGTTCAAAACCTTGTTGAATTGGGCGAGAGAGAGGCAAAGATATCCCTAAGGGCCACTGAAGATGACCCAAAGAACAGTGAAAAAGCTGCTGGGTTGAAAGGGAAAGCAGTTATGGAAAAAAGTGAGAAGGCTACGGGAAAAGAAACAATCATCAAGGAAAAGCCCACGGTGAGAGGGGGAAGCCAAAGGCAACAGAAGCCTCAACTTCCATGATCAGAAGATGAAGGATGTCAAGCTAGTGACAATAAAAGAGCGCTTGTTGGGAGGCAACCCAACCTGAGGTAACTTTCTTTTCATAGCTATTTCAATAAAAAGGTTAATTAGTTTTATCTATATTGCAAGAAGCTAAGTTTGGTGTTGCACACCAAAACAATCTAAGGGAGAATGAAGGATTCTAAGTTTGGTGTTCCACCAAAATCCCATCATAAAATATGTTCTCGTTTTCTGCATGATGCTAGCTTCAAGCACTTAGATGGACTAGTTAACTATTCTGTTGTTTCCTAGTTTTCAGTTTTATTGCTTTTGAAAAAGAAAAAAAAGAGTTTCACACATGGTTAATCTGATGCATGAAACCATTGGCAAGGTACTAAGTTTGGTGTTCCCACACCAAAGTAAGTTCAAAGGCCCACAAATAAATCATGCATGCTAACCATTTTTCAAGTGCTTGGGGAACAAGCAACTTTCAATATCACTGTAGAGCACCATACAAACTTTTGGAAAGATTAAGTATCATCAATCAAAGAGATGAATGAATGTGAAGACCAGCAATGATGATGATGAGGAGGAGGACAGCAAGTAAATTCCAAAAGGTTGTATTGTTCAATGATTATTTTACATTAGACACTGCTATGATTGAAAGTGATATAATACTCCTGCCTGTCTGCATAATATAGTTGTTCTGTAATTCAATAATTAAGATTTCTTGACTATTCACAACACTACACTTTTCAAACTTGCATGCACTCAAGATTTCAAAAAAAGGGCATCACATGATAGTTCTTTGAAAAGAAGGATTGATGAATTAAACAATTTTGAGGCAAGCAAAAGATTAGGAGAAGTGGTGGTTCTAGTTGTATGATTATGCATTGAGGTTGCAGGCTTATGAAAACTTGCATGGGAGCTCATAGGCAGAACATAGAGTTCAAAGAAGTATTGTGGAGATTTTCAAACATTTATTGACCCAAGAAGCAGCAAACAAAAGAAAATAAAGAAGATATAAAAACAAAGAGAACATGGCCCAAGGCTCTGAGCATCAATTACTATGCAGAAAAGAAAAAAAGAAACAAGAACTCAAAGAGTTATTATCCTAGTAAATGCTTGTGGTCGAATTGTGTCAAAGAGAGAGGCTTGAGCAAGTAAATCCTAAGGGGTGCTTCAACACCTAATATCTTAAAACCAACTGGTTTAGGAGTATTGATTGAAAGCTTATCTAAAGAGCCGCTTTGAGACATGACACTTAGAGTCAAAGCTAAAAACACAAATCATAAGCTGCTTCAAGGTGATTACATATAAAGAGATCTCCATGATACCATTTGGATGAAAGTTCTAAGACCTAAGACTTCCAAGATGTAGGGACTAGTAAGCACTGAAGCCCTTGCATGAGCATATAATTTAGAGTTCACCCTACTGTCACTTAATCACTTCACTCACAGGATAGTACATGTAATTCCTCAACTCCATTCTAATTGAAAGAAACCCTTGAGCATAATTCTTTTCTTGCTTGGGGACAAGCAAGTTTTAAGTTTGGTGTTGGGATGACAAGTCATCTTAGCCTAGTTTCACTAGCCTTTTTCTTAGTTTTTATTAGGTTTTATGCACTTTCTTGCATTCTAAGTAAGTAATTTGGGATGAAAATGCATAACTTCTTTAAATCAAACAACCACCTATTATTTTATGCTAAATCATGAGGTTGAAGCCAAATTTAATTAATTTTTAATGATTTATAAACCTTGTGAATTTTGTGATACTTTTATTGGTTGTTTTGATTACTTGTAGGTGAAGAAAGAAGAAAAGAAGAAAAGCGTGGCACAAGAAACGTGCCCAAGGAAGCAAGAAGCGTGTCCAAAGGAAAGAGAAAGCGTGCCAAGAGGAAAGAAAAAGCATGATCACATTGAGAAAGAAAGGGAAGCTAAGTTGAAAAAGCTAACTGAGCTTCATAAGGAATGGAAGGAGAAGGAAGCTACAAAGCTAAGTTAAAATAGTTAACTGAGTACCAAGGAAAGCAAGGAAATGGTGCAAAGCTAAGTTAACTAAGTTAACTTTATCGGGACTTCTCCATATTAATTCAAGAAGAAAATTCCAAGGGGTGAAGCCAACAAGATTCGAACCAAGGACCAAGGAGAAGCAAGGAACTTACCTTGCAAGGAAATTCAAGAAGAAATGGACAAAATGCATCCTCCATGGTGCGAACTTGGAACCACACGCTACTCCTTGCAAGGGAATTTGAGAATAAATAGCTAGAATGCTTCCTCCAGGACTTGAACTTGGGTATTCTTTGAAACATAAGGAAGGAGTGCCACCAAGCTTGCAAGGAAAATCAAGGAAAAATAGCTTAAATGCTTCCTCCAAGTTTCGAACTTGGGAACTCTTGGAAACATAAGGAGGATTGCCCACTCATCCAAGGAAATTAGCTCCAAAGATTTCCTCCACTTCCTCCACCAAGTGTTGAACCTGGGACCTTGAAGTCTCAAGCAAAGGCGCTACAAGGAAAGCTAAGTTGGAAATTCCAACTGAGCATTGCCTCTCCCCCAAGCCTCCACACTTTGGCGCACAATCCTAGCACACCAAGGCATCATGACACGGCCCAGCAACAATTGAAGCGCACCAAGCTTGCCATGCACACCACACTTGACACGGATGGAGCATGCTTGAAAGCTAAGTTGGATTTTCCAACTGAGCTTTCCCCTGGAGGTGCACTTTGGGCTACAAATTGGATTAAAAATTCAATTTAATTCATTTCTTCACCAAATCAAAAGCCCACCCAAATTCCAAAATCCAAGAATAGAAAGTGTATAAATAGGAGTTAGTTTGATGTAATTAGTACCCTTTTTTGACATTTTGAGATTTTACTTTGAATTTTCCTTTAAATTGTCATTTTCATTTTTTAAGCTCTTTACTTTGAATTCTCTGAGAACTTGGAAGGGGAATTGATCTCTCTTCTTCTTGGTTCTTGCTTGAGCACTCTTTTATTTTCTTGCTTTGGATCTTGGGTGAAGAATTGAAGAACTTCTGTTTCAATCTTACCTTGAGATCTCTTGTTTACTTTCTCTGCATAATTGAATTTCACTTTCTGTTTACTACTTCATCTTCTCTTTAATTCTGCAATTTACTCTTCTTCATTTCTTTTGTAATTGTTCTTGTTGGATCAAGGAAGGATTTGAGATCTAGACTTGTTATCTAGTCTCTTCCTCCCTGAGATCTTCAACCTCTTTTACTTTGCTGCAAATTAAGCATTGCCTTTCTGTCTTTATAATTCTCAAAGCACTTTTACTCTTCTGTTTGAGATCCATTCCAATTTAATTCATCTTTTACTTTGCTGTTTGATGCAATTTACTTGTTCTTGTTTAATTTCTGCAATTCCCATTCCCAATCCCTTTTACAATTCAAGCAATTTACATTTCTTGCACTTTAAGATTCAGTCATTTACATTTCTTGCAATATAAGTTTCTGTGATTTACATTACTTGCAATTTAAGTTTCAGCACCTTTATTTTCCTGCTCTTTAGTTTACTGCAAATTTTCCCTTCCCCTTTACTTTCCATGCAATTTAGCTTCTGCAAATCACAAATCACACAACCAATACTTGATTCGCTTGACTAAATCAATCACTAAACTAAAATTGCTCAATCCTTCAATCCCTGTGGGATCGACCTCACTCATGTGAGTTATTATTACTTGATGTGACCCGGTACACTTGCCGGTGAGTTTTGTGTTGGATCGTTTTCCACACATCACCTATCTTAAAAAGCTTGCACCCTATTGTGTTTCTTTGAGTTTTTGCAGAACCTCGAAACTATATGGCCTTTTGCATCAAGCCTTCTTGTATCTGCTTTACAATATGCCCTACCTTTATATTTAAGTCTCATGGTGATGTGTTATTCGAACATACATATATACTAAGATTTCTTGTTTTTCTAGAAAGTATTTAAAAGTAGAGTGTAGTTTCTTTTGTATTACTCTGAATTTTCGAGGACGAAAATTTTTATAAGGTGGGTGGAATGTAAGACCCAGAATTTTTTACCAAAAAAAAAGTCCTATTTTAAATTAATTTCAAATCATATCTTATTTACAGTTTTAATTTCAGAAATTGTTTCATTGAAGATAATTAAAGGTAGTTTTGATTAATTGGATTTGAAATAAGTCGAGGTTTTTATCCAAACTCTATAATTTTGGATTATTTTTCTATTTACTATTTAAAAGTCTTAGAAATTCAATAATGATGATGTTTGAAAATTTAAATTAGAATTTTATCTAATCTTACAATTATTGAATTATTTTCTATATTTAAATTATAAAATTAGTAGTTGTAAAATAATGAGATTTTATATGATAATGTTTTTATAAATAACTACTTTAGGTTTTGTAATAAAGAAAATTAATTATATTGTATTATATTTTCAATTAGAGTATTTGATTCCAAGCCAAATAATATTTTGATACAATTAAATTAATTTTAGAAATTCAATTAGTTTCAAATTAAACCCAAAGTTTCCAATTTTTATACACCAAACCCTAATTTTATTAAATCACAATTTTTCCTTCATCCAATGAAACCCTAGCTGCTGCCCTATCTTTCCTTTCCAGCAAAACCACACAACACAGCAGCAGATGTTGTAAGAAACAAAGAAAAAGAAAGGGAAAGCAGAATCAGGGAAGGGGAGAAGAGATGGAGATCTGAAAGAGCAGAACGGAGAAAAAGGAGAGGAAGAGAGGCACGAGCCAGCGCCGGTGGGCCTCGCTGTCGCCGTCGAGCTGCTCGCCGCTTGTCGCCATCGCGAAGAAGGCCAGAACTGAGGGAGAGAGCCGCGCAAGGAGGACGTGTTGTCGTCCCGTGAGGCTGCGTTACCGTCGCTGCTGGTCCACCATAGAGCCGCCGTCGAAGCTGAGTCACGGAGAGAGCTGGCTCGAGAGTGGGTGGTCGTGGTCTTGGAGCAACGAGAGAGAGAGAGAGAGAGAGAGAGAGAGAGAGAGAGAGAGAGAAAGCATGGGAGCAGAGGAGAGAGAGGGGAGATCTGTGCCAGCCACCGCCGTTCCTGCCGCTTGAAACCCTGCTGCCGTCACCGGAAAATTCTGTACGTAAGGGTTTTTGAGTTTGGTTTTCATTCATTTAAGATTCTGAAAACTTTATCGTCTCTGTAGGTGGGTTTCAGTCACCATCACCGAAGTCCGGTCACCACTGCCGCTTGGGGTGGCTACCGGGGCCGCTGCCAAACTAGTTCAGACTCGTCGCTGCTTTGTTTTGTTATTTCAGTAAGTATTTTACATTTCGAAAACCCCTGCGTTAGTGTTCGGTTATGTTTGGTTAAAGACTTTGAGGTTCGGTAACGTAGGTTTGAGTTTTGATGATTGCATGTCACGTAAGTGTTGCTGTGGCTGCTATGCCGTTCCTTTTATTCCAGTAAGTGCCCCTATCTCGGAATCCTCGTCATTAGTTTTTAGTTATGAGTTTTAAGATTTACGTGATATTGATGTGTTAGGAATTAGTAACTGAGCTTATATGTGGCGTTGAGTCTGTTTCTGCTATTGAGGCGGAGCTGGAATTTTGGTTGTTGAATTCGGGTCGAGACAAAAGGATTTCTGTGAGGCGCTCGGGTTATGGTTTTGCTTGTCGAGGTAGAGGCTTTTTCTAAAAACTTAATTTTGTAATCGGAATTGTTATAAATTGATATGGATGTGCGAAAATGAATTTTTAGTGATTATACAAGTCTTATGAATTGCCTGGCTTGTTTTGGATGAATATGGTTGTGTATTGATTTAATTATTAATTGATTTGTTAAAATTTGGAGATTTCTGAATTGGTTTGGTTTGATATAATTTTTAAAGTTTGAAAGTCTGGATTTTGTTTTATTGGAAAACTAGTTTGGTTTTGAATCCGTTGGAAATGGTTGCGGAATGTTTTGGTTGGGACCCAGAAAGGGTGGCAAAGTCCAAGTTTTAGGGGAGATGCTGCTGAAATTTCTATAAAATCTAAGACTTTATTTGAAAAGTTATTTAGAAAATTTGAACCTAAGACTTATATTATTTCTTTTGAACTATTTAATAAATTTAAGAAAAGGGATTTGGTTGTTCTCCCTTAAAGACTTGAGACCTTGCCGGAATAATTAATTGAAATCTCCCGTTTAAAAGCAATTAAAAGGATGGTTTCAAAGAAGAGGATTTTGAGTCTTTTCAAAGAAAATTTCCATTTGATATTATTTTGGAATTGTTTGTAAGTTTTGAGAAAATGTCACATAAAGTAGCTCTCTTTTAAAAAGAGAATTGAGTTTGAGGAAAAAGTGGCTTGGAAGCTTGAAATAGCTTGAGATATGAGAAGGATTTTGAAATTGAGAAAAAGATGAGTTTGACTGTTGTTTTCAAAGAAAGGTGATTTGAGAAAAAATTAATATATGGAATGAATGATGATTTACTTGATGTGGATTGTTGAGAAAGTGTGAAAATGATTATGAATGGTTATGAATGAATTGGAATGATAATGAACATAAGTTGAATTTGATTGTGATATGCCTCCGGTAAGATGCAGTGGTGTTATCCACTTGCTCCGGGTAAGAGGCGAGAATACCGGGTAAGAGGCAGTGGTGTTATCCACTTGCTCCGGTTGATAGTTCAAAACTCCGGGTAAGATGCAAGGGTGGAATTCTATCGCCGCTTGCTCCGGGTTGAGAACTGTAACACCACCTGGGTAAGAGGCAAGGTGAAGTTGTCCCCTGCTCCGGGTACGCAGGTAAGATGCAAGGGTTGCGGCATTGTCCCACTTGCTCAGTGTTTGGTGTTCTGTCCAGGGTTAGCTACCGGACATATCGGGTTTGGCTTTATAACCGACAGATGAGACTCATCAGCCATAGGGCAGGCATTCATCATTTGCATCTATGTGACATTGTTTGGGTATGCATATTGTACTTAGTTTGCCTTTGTGATTAATTGTGCTTAATTGCTAACTGCTCTACTTGAAGTAACTGCTTGATTATGCTTGAATCTTTTACTTGTGTCTGCGACTGAAAAGTTAGTTGTATTATGGTAGATTGGCTGTTGTTTGGATTGTTTGGACCTAAGGTCGTGGTTGATCATGAGGTGGGCCGAAGGCCATGTTTGATTTGTGTTTCTGGTTTAGTAAAGTATGAAAAACTATGCTGGTTCAGCATAGACTTAATGAACCTATGCTTGGAACAGCTTCGTCATGCTGTCTAGGAAAAACTTTTAAAGAAGTTTTGAATTTTTGAAGAATTAACAGATTTCTCTTTTTAAAAAAAGAATTTCGGGTTTTTGGAACATAGTCTTTGGTTTTGAAAAGATTCATAAGGCGTTTATTAATCAATGTACTTTAAAAACATTTTTTATTTCTACGTATCTTATTATAGCAATTCTCTAACCCCATAGTGAGAACCAGCGAGGACGATATTCTCACTCCCCTACAGGTCTTTTCTTTTTCAGGATATGGACGACGAAGTTTGGAAGAGTTTTACTTTTATCTTTATACGATATTTTTATATTGTTTTAGTGATGTTTTCCCTCGCCTTTGACTTTTCACATTTTGTATGAGGAATGGGATTTTGTATTATGTAATGCTTGTAAAGTAATAATGTGTGTGTGTGTGTGTACAATTTTAGCGACCATTTTTATTCTAGTTGTATAAAACTAATCGGTCGCTAATTCGGTGGCTATTAGTGACTGATTCTATTAGTCACTAAAATCAGTCGCTAACTTAATAATTAGCAACCGATTTAGCAATCAGTACGTTAGCAACGGAATTAGCGACCATACAGTTGTTCATGCTTCCACTATCAGTTGCAAAATCAGTCGCTAAAATAAAAAATAGCGACCGATTTTGTGACCAACAGTCCCAAAGACATTACTTTCTATTTTGGTTGCTAATTTGGTCGCTAAATGAAAAAATAGCGACCAATTTTAGTGACCAATTTTATTCTGGTTGTATTAAATCCTTATCGGTCGCTAATTCGGTTACTATTAGTGACCAATTTTGTTGGTCACTGAATGTAATTTAGCGACCGATTTAGCCACCAATATTTTTTTGGTCCTAGAAATTCTATATCGATCGCTAAATCGGTCGCTATTAGTAACCAGTTTTTTTGGTTGCTAAAATCGGTCGCTATTCTAATACTTTCTTGTAGTAATTGTCTATTCTAAAAAATTAAACATAATGAATTAATACCTTTCTATAAATAACATCGATCCATAAAGAAAAGAGTAACTGAACCGCGACAATACGAATAATAATATACTACTTCACAAGTAAAATTGTGTATTTTTCACCTAATCAACACTTTTCTTCTATAAAATCAACAAAATAGGATTTATTTTTTTTAATTTACATGTGTATTAAAAACAGACAATTACTTTGCATTAAACAAACAATAACACTTAACTTAATACTATTATCTCATATATAAAATATCATTCATTTATTAAAAATTCATTTTATTTAACAAAAATGTTTTTATATCCATAATTTTTTTTGGGACCACAAAAAATAAAATACATAATTAATATAAAATTGTTATGTTACCCAATACAGACAACTACTCTCATTCTCCACTGTTGCATCCATCCTTAACATTTTACCTCTGCACATTATTCATTTTTCATGATAGAAACGGGCTTAATCACAACAAAAGAAAAAACTAGAAAGTTACATATTTTAAAAACCGAATTACATAACATTATTCTACAATCGGCCCAATATTAGGAATCCAACCAATATTAGGAACCCTACAACAACAAAACAGACGGCTCCAGCCGACATTACATCCAGTTTTGGAATCCAACCACTTTACATGAGTGCCACAACGGATTACCATGCCAATCAGTTCATCCCGCACCATAGATCCTATGCGCTATATTCCACATTATTAACCAACGTCTCCATCCGAATTATCAATATATTTTAATTTATATCTGCACGGTCCACATATTTGCCATACCAAATTCTGTCTCCGTACATTGCCATACTGAAACACCTTCCTGTATGTTAATTACACTATGTAGGATCCTCATGTACTGTACGTCTTTTTTATGCATTCATATCATCATGCAGTAGTGTGGTGATTGATGTGATCATACATAAGCTAGAAGATGTTTCCTTTAATTTGGTGCGATGATATTATAGGAATGATTGATTAGTTTCTAGGAAGCAATAATTTCCTAAGTTTTTTTTTATATTTGAATTGGTTATGCACTTATGTTTGTACATCATGAAGTACGCCTAAACCACTAGCATTGAAGTCCTTCTACTAAAAACTCAACTAATAAGGAATCAAAACGTCAAAGATCGTAACCAATCTGGCCTTACTACTTTTGTTTGAAACTAAACCCACTTGTTTCAATTTTTATTATGATTATTGGGTTGACTAAAGATTATATTATTCCCCGTTCAGATATTTTTGTTAACAAGAATGAATACATAAGCATATGAATCATGAAAAAAAGCTAATAAAGAATAAAAGTGTGTCACTTTCAGAGTGGGTCAACAGTCATAGTCCAGGATTCCTCATCATGTTGGTCCATGTCCACTTGGATGCGGTCCATCTTTTTATCCATTCAGTGTCCATTACTGGGCTTTGCCTTGCTTCCTTCTCGACATAGTAAAAGGGAAAGATAGAGTAGCTTCCAAGTGTTAGGTATTCCTTATTCTTATATAATCTTAGTTAGTGTAGAGCTTCGCATAAAGATATCTTTATATAAAATTTATTGTTGAGAACTATTAAGTAATTTAATATATTATATTTGACTAATTTATTATTTAATAATTTTTAATTATTAACTTTATGTAAAGACAAATTACATATGAGTTTTGTATTATTGAAAACTCTAATATGTTTGAATAAGATTATAAAAAAATCTATATATGTCTTTCATTAACACTAATTACACTGTTAGATCTTGAAACTTTTCCACATGCAGTTCATATCATTAACCAATAGTTGGTTGGCATATTTGTAAGTAGATGCACCCATGGTAATATTTGGGTGCCAAAATTTTTTGTAAAAACTTAATTTCCTTAACTCATTCTTTATGAGTAATGTGGCAATCTTTCTTTAGATTTTGCTAATGTTACATAATGCTAATAAATAACAACTATATATACATCTGAAATAGCGATAAAAATTTGGCGTCTGCATAAATATCTTGACAGTTGATGTTTTATTGTTTATGCTTGGATCCTGAAGTTCATTATTTTCCCTTTCGTGCTTATTATGAGATATTATATTTTTTTGGTTGGAAAAAAAACATTCTAATTCTAAATGGATCCTAGTTTTAGTTTATCCAGAACCACAAAAAACGGATTTTGCAAGGTGCATGGTGGGGCTGGGGAATCTATATCCATATCCCTTTGTACTATTGTTTCATTGCATAATATGATGGATACATAAGGGAGAGAGACTGGGAGAGAGAAAGAAAATAAAATGAGAAAATAATATGCACGATTCATTATTTCCTACATTGTTGGCGGGGAAATTATTCGCATATAGGCTATATCATATGGACCCATTCCCTTCATTAATTAAATGTTACACTTGTCTAGGGGAATCGCAGTAGTACTAAATTGCTGATAAAGACCTATGTGATCGATCGAACTCAACCAAACCACAACAGCGCATTTTTAATTTCATGCAATGGTCAACTCCACAAATATGCTATTGATCTTAATCTCTTGAATTGACAGTGGTATTTGGAGGTTCTGAATGCACTAAAAACTCAATTAAATGTGAGGAGCGTATATATAATAATTAGAATAAATATTTAAAAATTTTAATTTTAATG
>NC_029790.2:92413799-92417562 GCF_000816755.2 Arachis ipaensis
AAAAATAAGAAAAAAAATTAAATTTTATTTTTGTTTTTATTTTTTATTTTTTTAATAAAAATCTGAAAACAAAAAAATATTAAAAATAAAAATAAAAAATAAAAATTCAAATCAAACGCTCACCACATTAGTCTATTCCGAGTTTTTGTGTCTCTCTCAAGGGTCACCAATCACCATCTCCTCTTTGGACCTTTTACATGAAGCAATGTGATGAGCGATCTACTTTAACAAGTTGCATATATATGCATCACATTCTGACTATGTAACCAATTATGGCAGAAGCATGGTTCTAAAAATCGAACCGGATCGGTCGGTTTAACCGGAATAACCGAAAATCGGTCACCTAACTGGTCCGGATAAGGATAGAAACTGTTTGGCAAAAAATCGGTAAAAAAATCGGTCGAATCGACAGTTAATCAGTGAACCAGAAAAACTGTTCGGTTTTTTATCGGTTTTTGGTTTGAAAATAAAAGTGCTAAACGGCGTCGTTTTGCCTCTTAAAAAAAAAAAGGCTAAACACCTAAACGTAAACGAGCGAAGCCCTAAATCTCAATTGTCAATTGAAGCCACAGCCACTCATCTCTCCTCTCTTCTCTGAGAAGTGAGAAGCTAAGAACCATTGCAGCCACCAGCCCACCACCACCAGTCGAGCAGCCCACCGCCACCGCGTCCCGCAGCCTCCGCGTCCCGCAGCCACAGCAGCGACAGGTTTGACCACCGCAGCCTCCACCGCGTCCCGCAGCCGCCGTTTGTGTGCGTCGTCCATTAGTGGTCGGTCGCTCCTCCTTCTCCTTCGTCGCAGGTATCCCTCTGCTCTGCCGTGCTTGCCGCAATTTCTCTAGCCCCCTCTGCTCTGCCGTGGTCGCCTCCCTCTGCTCTTCTGTGCTCGCTGAAGATTCTAGTAGGTGAGTCCTCTCCTCTTTGCTATGTTCTTGCTTTGTTGTGTATTGGAAAGTCGTTCTTGCTGTGTTATGGTGTGGAATGGTGTGCTGTTGCAATCCTCTTTGGTGTGTTTTTGGCTGTTACTGTGTTCTTGTTATGGTGTTAATAATTGTTCTTTTTGCTGTGTTATTGATTAATTGTTAATAATTTATATTATACAATAATATGTATTTTTTTGTTAATAATCTTGCTGTGTTGTTCTTGGTATTGTATTTAAACTGCTGCTAGTGTTGTGGTTATTAACAATTTAGACATAAGTGTCATGTTATTTACATGGTTTTGATTTTTATGCTTGTGCTTGTGCATTTTTAGTTTTGTTTCAAAGACTAATGTATGGAAGAATACTATATGTATATGCTGCATATTTATGCTTAGGTGCTGACTCTACATAGCTTTTTTTCTTGAAGTTTTGCTCTTTATCATGTAAAATTTTAAATTTTATTAAGTTAAAAATTATTAAATTTATATTTATTATTTAAAATTATTTTTAGATTTTTTAATAATTTTATTTAATATTTAATTAAATCGGTTGAACTTCAATTAAATTCCGGTCGAACTAATGAACTATTGAACCAATAACTTCACCAATTCATTGACCGGTCCAATTCTTACAATCTTGGGCAGAAGTAACCTGAACATATACCGACGTCGTCTCATAAAATTAATTTATGTGGTTAGAGATAGATATATAAATTCTTAACTATTTAGCGCTTTAGAGAATTAGTTAATGATGCCATTTTTGTTAGTTCGGACTTCGGACTAATGTTGAAACTTGAAACTTGTAAGAGTACCTTTGCTTCCCTTGTAATACAAGTTATTGACCAATGCTCTGCTGTTTGGGTTTCGTGATTATGTCTATCTGCATTAAAATGTGTTGCTCTGTTGTGTGGTTCAGGTGAGTAATTTAATAGCCAGTGAGGAGCGTAATCTAATTAGCTGAATAATTTTTCCAAACCTCAATAATTAATTTATTTTTTTTCTTTTGACTTTGGCAAAGAACAGAAGGTAATTAAGCTATCCATTTGGAGCGTAATAATATGGCCATTTCTAATTGTGAATTATATCCCACCCTTCACTCAGTAGAGTATATATATATGGGTCACATTTGTGTTTAATAATAATGGAAGATTCTCAATAATTTAAAAAAGAGGAGTATGATTTTTTTTAATTTTGTTTACTTTAAACTAGTATTTAACATTTTGTTGTTATAAGATCTGCAACTTTAATTATGCAAAAAACAAATTTATTTTACCTCTCATCGATCGAATCAAAGCAATAAAAAGAAGTTAATATTCTGTATTGCTATGATTTCTCTGATGTTGATTAAGTTGAAAACAATTTCATTTTATCTTATAACGAGTGAAATAGAAAGAGTAGAAAAGAGAAAAATAAGTGGTAATAATATAGTCATATATTCTAGTCCAACCACTAGGTGTAATGTGATCTATATCTAATCTGCACTACAACTGCAGTCGAATTTCTACTATCTTTAACAAAAATTTACAAACATCAATTCTCAAATTCAACATAATCCTATTAGGGACAAACTAAATTTTTAACCAAGTTTGATTTAACTAGATTCATTGTCTAGACTCTCAACACTAAATGCTTACCTAACTTAACAAGAGAAACCTCTCATGTTCATAAATACAAAACAGAAATGATAACAAAAGAGTTTGACATCATTTCTGGTTTTTCTCCAATGCAAATTTACTCTCTTTGCTTTTTTTCTCAATAACTTTTACTGATACCTCACAAATTTGTCTTTTTTTCATTGATTAAAACAAAGAAAGATAAAATGAAGAACAGAATTTTAAATGTAAAACCATTTAAGAGAAGAAGGTATAGCTCAAAAGTTATGAAGACCCCAAACAATGTGCTTACTCTCCTTACTTCAATTTACGTCCATTTACCTTTTTATATAAGAGTGAAGCTTCCAAAACTTAAGCTTGACTTTGTTTTTCTTTTCCAAAAATTATATCAAAGAACGTAGAAAAGAGATGAGACAACAGTAGATTTTTATGGCTGATAAAGTTTGCTTGACTTCTGATCTTGTTGTTTTTCGCTCTTTCTTCCTTTTTCTTTAACTTCAAAGATCTAAATCATTGATTCATTCTTTGGTTCCAAATTTTAAGTGTGACCTTTGATTTACAATAAAGAAAAATAATTTCTATTTTTTTCTTCTTACTCGAAAATATACTGCTGAAAGATAATAACTTCAACAAGCTAGAGTAATTGTACAAAGATAATAATTAAACTTCTTTAATTTACTTCTGTATCAAATCAGATTTGATTTTTTTCTTTTGTCTTCAACTTTAATTTTTTCCTCTTTTTTCTTTTCAATACTAAAGTTTGGTGATTTATTTTAATTTTTTTACTTTGCTTAAATTCATTTTTAAACATATCTTTTAGTCTTGTGAAACATCTTTTCACTCTTAATTTGGGTGCAGGATGTGAATTTTTTCAATTACTAGAGCAAAGAGAGAATTTGCAATAAAATTTTGCACCTTGATTACAGGTTAGAGGAGAGAAAAAAGTGTTGACAAATGAATTGAGCTTATTTATTTTTTTGCATAATAACCATATACACTATCAAAATTTTTGGACTTTTAACTCAACTGATAATATTTTATCATCATCAAATTATTATAGATTCTCCTTAAAGTCAACAATAATTTTAGTTAGTATTATGTTAACTTTGTCCAATTAAAGTTAACTTCTAACTTAACAATATCTCTCCCTGTTTATATGTTTTTGTACTTTGATCTCAAAATTTTTTAATTAAATTTAGATAAAATCATTTTTTTCTTCTATTCATAAA
>NC_029790.2:92417612-92428062 GCF_000816755.2 Arachis ipaensis
AAAAAGCTGATTTTTTTTTTAATGTCCATTTAATATGATTGTAATTTTAATTTGGAAAGCGGCGAGATTGAAAACGTGGGGAGCATGGCCACCGTACGTGGCCTTGACACTTGATAGACGTATGGACATACATGAAGTCATTATATTCTTGGAAATGCGGTGGAAGGTGGTTGGGGAGGGAGCAAGGGTCCGCCGCATACGGTTGATGAGGTGCCAGCAGTCAGCAGAGGTCAAAAGTATGAAAATATATAAATAGCGGGGGGATGCTGTTATTTTCAGTTATTAATTCTAGTTGTACAGAATTGACCCATTGCAAGTAAATCAATATTAAAAACTAGTTAGACACATAGAGATGAAGAGATGAACAGTGTGTCCTCTATATGGCTCAGTGCAAATTTAATTAAAACATATGTTAAATAATGATGAATAGTAGTCTTAAATCATACAACTCTGGCTCTTATTAATACAACAATACTATGTCGTTTATTATAATGATAAATATAATGCCATAACGTTCAAGTTAACAGATTCTATAGGTGAAGGTTTCATGGGGAAACATTTGATCCTTAAAAGTTACGTTAAGCCCTCAGCCTTCAACTTTATTTTTTATCATATGATGAGCATTAAAATTTGTGCTGCTTAAATTATTCCATGAAGGATACTATATATTGCGAACGTGGTACTACCTTAAGTAGCATATTAAAATGGGAGATGCTCCATAAAGATGTATAAAACGTCTTTTTTTAAATATTTTTTAATAATTAAAATTTAATACATATAATCATTTAAATTATTTTATTTTTGATTGTAGTATTTTTTTATAAAAAATATTAATTTATATCGGTTTAAAATTTAATTTATTAATTTTTTTGTTAAACTGATTTGTCCAGTCTAATTTTAATAAAAATAATACAATTTAATTGATTATATATGTTAAATTTTAATTTTTAAAAAACATCTTTAAAAAAAAGATGTTTTTGACAACTTTATCTAAGTGGCTCCCTGTTAAAATACTGCATCATTGCGCTACAATAAACTAGAATTTAGTTTTATTTTAGGTTTAATTATTTCGTTCTATAATTTTACAAAATTTTTAATTAAATTTCAGTTAATTGAGTCTTTGTACTAAAATTTTTTTTAATTAGGTCTCTATACTTTTTTTTTATTTAGATCCTTGTACAATTTTTTTTTAATTAGGTTCCTATAAAATTAAACTAATTACTACCAAGAAAAATCTAATTGAAAAAAAAAATTGGTAGAAAAACCTAAATAAAAAAATATAAAATCTAATTAAAAATTTCACAAAATTATAGGAATTAATAGAATAATTAAACCTTTATTTTATTTATTTAAAGAAATTGATAGTGCTCCTTATCTCATTGTTGGATGGTAAATAAATTTATGATCCATTACTCAATAAAAGTTATAACACTAGCTTAATTAGTCATAATGAATTATAACTCGACTTTAATTATTATTCTATTTACTCTTAACTTGTGAACGAATATCTTATTAATAATCATCATTATCGACTACTTAATGAATGGTCATAACATTAATGATATTCATCAATTTGTTATCTATATAAATCACTTTCTATCTCTCAACAAAAGATATCTATAACACCCTACCACACTAAGCTTTACGCTTAAGTCGTAAATCAGAGGTGGTGTGGTATTACGACCTCTAAAATAAAATGAGTACATATAATAGCAGAAGTATTATAATATGCTAGGAGCCTTGAAGAATAGAGGAAGCAAAAATCGCGAAATAAAAGCGCAACGCTCAAGGAACGAGTTAACATGCGCACTAAGAAAACTATAACTTTTAAACATATGATAACAGAAGTAGGAATAGAGTGCCAAAGATACAAAATAACAAGCTCCTAACTCAGTCTGCGAAGTCAACACTGGCCGGAGAATATTTACATATATATATATACATACATATCCAAAGCCCAAAAGTACATATACACAATCCTGCCTCTCCATAGACCTCTAGGAGGATCAAAAGAACAAGATATGCGGAGAGAAAACCGAGTACATATATATATACATCATAGCATAACAAAATAGCCCTGTAACCACTCTGCTTCAAGAGTCCAGACGCCTAACGAGATGTCTCTCGACCTGTATCTGAAAAGTAACAACATAGTATAGAATGAGAACCGGAGGTTCTCAGTATGGTAAAGGTGCCACACACATAATATATAAGGTCCTGGAAATGTCAGAGGCAATCTTAGAACGCCGACACTCAGATTATAGAGCTTAAAGTATTAAACAGAAACCATAAAAGGTGATTTTCTAAGAATAGCTAAACTTGACTTAACTTAACCTTAAATCTAAACCCCATATTGCCGTTCCTCCATACCTCCACTTCCTTCAGTATTTCATAGACAGTTAAACAGATATAAGCAAGCACAAGAAGGTTACAAATACAGCAGGTAACAATTACACATTTAACATGGCAAATACAGTTAGGCACACCCAATTAATGCACAAGCAAGTAATTCAAGTAATATGCAGATGATGCATGCCTGTCCTATGGCTGATGAGGCTCATCTGTCGGTTATCCAGCCAACCCGATAAGTCTGAATTGTCCTTAGACTGTCCCCTGACGTGCATCTCCAAGAGTCTATGCATAGCTTTATCTCAAATAATCAATATTACTCAATGGGGGTAACATTCCCGGGAATTTATATAGTGCCCGGTCACACTTACGTCGTAGGGTCAACAGAGTATCGAGTTTTTAACCTGGTACACGTGGTGGCAAGCCACGGCACTTAATCCAGGGAACCTCGTATCTCAGATCATTAAATTATTCAAGCCATATAAATAATTCAATTATAATTCATCAACATTCACATTATTCTCAATCGTATCTCATTCATCATCATACATCAATCATATTCAATCCTTATCTTTCATTATCACAACTCCCATTCCGTCCATCAATAGTTCCAATTCAAAACATAATTCATTCTTTTCTAAATGAATCAAACTTAAAACATGCTCATTTTCTTAATAACTCAAAATCAAAACATATAACCTTTGAATCTAAATCTTTTTAAATAATCATATAAACAAAATCTCTAATTTTTATAAAATTTCGGTAGCATCTCCTCTAAAACTCGAATTTTGCCACCCTTTTCGGGTCCAAACCTGCTTTCTTTTCAATTCAACATACCCTTCCTCATCATCATAACAATCACCACAATAAATCTACCTCAGATAAACAATTATACTCATACAATATTCAAATCCAACAACCCAAAATTCAACTAAGAATCATAGTTCACAAATCCTAAGCTTTTAACACAAAATACCTCATTATCCCAACAACCTCCACAATAGTTATACCTCAAATCAATAATTCACCAAATCATTAGTTAATCAACAAGCACCAAACCAACCATGTTCATCAATAATAACATTCAACCATAATTCTCTCCAAATTAACATAACAACATTCACCATCCAAAATTAATAACTAATTATTCAATAAACTTCAACCAAATATTTTCATCAACAAATTACTAAACATTAAACATACACCTGCATTCCAACTTATCCTATGGTCGTCTAGCCTAAGTTTTCACAGAACATTATATATTAAATGCAAGAAACCTAAACCATACCTTGGCCGATTTCCACGTAACGACCAAAGCTATTTATTCAAAACCAAGACAGCCCCTCAAAACTCAATTAATCCGCTTCCTCCAAGTTCCAGTATTCACAATTTCAAGCTCCAATTATTTATTCACAACCTAATACACATTCATAACACATATATATCCAATTTAATACTCAAAGCTCAAATTCAATGAAAATAAAATAGAATTATCGTATCCTCACTTTACCCAAGCTTCACATAAGCAAGAGTGAATGTTTTTCTCAAGCTAATTGGATCCTAAAACATCAAAAATTAAAAAAATTCAACACCCCTTCTCAAAACTCAAAAATTGGGGGAAATGAGAGGCTGAAGTGGAATAGCAAGTTACCTATGAAATTGTTCCGGTAGAAATGTAGAGCTCAACGCGGTGAACGCATGGCCGCAAACGGTGCGGCGATCGGAGCTCGAACGGAGGAGTTACGGCGTACGGAAGTTAACGGGAGGCTTTGACGTTCTTCCTTTTCTCTCCTCTGTTGCCCTTCGATGCAGCCAAAATGAGGAGAAGAAGAACGTGGCTTTTACTTAAAGGGCTGGTCTGGTTGGGTCCACGGCCCGGTTTGGGCCCGGTTCAACCGGTTCGGTCCGTTCGGTCCAATCTTGGACCGATTTCTTCGAAATTGGTGTCAAAATTCTCGTTTCGATGAGCTCTATCCTAATTTGATATAATATTCACGTTTCTAATATTCCTTATTAAAAATTAATTTATTGACTAATTATCTACTAATTTAACCGGGGTTTACATCCTACCCACCTAATAAAGAATTTTGCCCTCAAAATTCAAATCTAGTTACCTGAAAAGAGATGTGGATAGTCTTTTCGCATATCTGATTCGAGCTCCCAGGTATGTTCCTCAATACCAGCTCGACTCCAAGCTACTTTTACCAATGATACTTCCCTTCCGCGTAATCGTTTAATACTGAAGTCATCAATTCTCACTGGAATTATTGGGAGTGTTAGATCTTCTCTTACTTGGATTGGTTCTGGTTCCAAAACATGACTTGCGCCAGGAGTATATTTCCGAAGCTGCGATACATGAAACACATCGTGTAAATTTGAAAGATACGACGGTAAGGCAATTCTATAAGCCACTGGCCCAATTCTCTTTAGGATCTCAAACGGTCCAATATAACGGGGATTTAGTTTCTTAGTCTTAATAGCTCTTCCCACTCCAGTGGTTGGTGTAACTTTCAAAGAAACATGCTCCCCTTCCTCAAATTCCAAAGGCTTTCGCCTCCGATCATCATAACTTTTCTGGCGGCTCTGAGCTATAAGCATTCGACTACGAATCTTCTTTATATGTTCAGTGGTTTCAACTATCATTTCAGGCTCTAACAAACTCCTTTCTCCAGTTTCATGCCAACATAGTGAAGACTGACATTTTCTGCCATACAAAGCCTCATATGGAGCCATTCCGATGCTCGCATGGTAGCTATTATTATAAGCAAACTCTACTAATGGCATATACCGGTCCCAACTCGCCGGCTGGTCCAAAACACAAGCTCTTAGCATATCTTCCAAGGTCTGAATAGTTCTCTCTGATTGACCATCTGTCTGAGGGTGATATGCAGTACTCAAGCTTAACTGGGTCCCAAATGCACGTTGAAAAGCTCCCCAGAATCTTGATGTAAAGCGAGGATCTCTGTCAGATATGATAGTAGAAGGCACACCATGCAACCTAACAATCTCTTTGATATACATTCGAGCCAATTCCTCCATTGTGCAACTTATTCGGATAGGAAGAAAGTGAGCTGATTTTGTCAGTCGGTCCACAACCACCCAAATAGCGTCACAACCAGACCGGGTTCTAGGCAAACCTATCACAAAATCCATTGCAATACTCTCCCATTTCCATTGTGGAATCTCCAAAGGCTGAAGGGTCCCTGATGGTCTCTGATGCTCAATCTTAACCTTCTGACACGTTAGACATTTAGATACATGCAATGCCACATCATTCTTCATACCTGGCCACCAGAACATCGCTTTCAGATTCTGATACATTTTAGTGCTCCCTGGGTGAATTGAAAACTCGCTCTTATGAGCTACCTTCAAGATTCTCTGTCGCAAGTCTCCAATATCTGGCACAACAATCCGGTTCTTGAACTTCCACAAACCATCCTGTCCTTCTGACACTCTCCGCTGTTTCCCCTGTTCGACTACTGGTAATACCTTACGTAACGCTTCACTGTCTCGATGAGCCTTCAGAAGTTCTGATTTAAAATCACTTGAGATCTGCAACTGACTCAAACACAGAATTCCAGATTCTTCTCTAATTCCCAAATTCAAACCTTGAAATGCCCTTAGTAACTCTTCCTCCCATAGCATCATCCAAGCTGCATATAAAGATTTCTGACTCAAAGCGTCCGCCACAACGTTCGCTTTTCCTGGATGATAATTCAATTCAAAATCATAATCTTTCAGAAGCTCCATCCATCTCCTCTGACGCATATTCAACTCTTTCTGCTCAAAAAGATACTTCAAACTCTTATGGTCTGAGAAAACATGAAACTTAACGCCATAGAGGTAGTGCCTCCAAATCTTTAAAGCAAACACAACAGCAGCAAGTTTTAAATCATGTGTCGGGTAGTTCATATCATGCGGCCTTAACTGCCGTGAGGCGTATGCTACAACATTCTAGTGCTACATCAGAACACACCCTAACCCTTTCAGAGATGCATCACAATACACTTCAAACGGTTCACTTGGTTCAGGTAATACCAATACAGGTACAGTAGTCAACCTATGCTTCAATGCTTGGAAACTCTCTTCACATTCCGGAGTCCAGATAAAAGGCATATCCTTCCTAGTCAATTTAGTTAAAGGTAAGGCGAGCTGTGAAAATCCTTTAATGAATCTGTGATAATACCCCGCCAAACCTAGGAAACTTCTGATCTCTGTCACTGAAGTTGGTCGCTCCTAATTCATCACTGCTTCCACCTTAGCAGGATCCACAGCTATCCCCTGCTTACTCACCACGTGGTCGAGAAACTTTACTTCACTCTTCCAAAACTCACATTTAGATAACTTAGCATACAACTTCCTATCTCTTAGAATTTGCAGCACAGTTCGCAAGTGATCAGCATTCTCCTCTTCAGTCTTAGAGTAAACAAGAATGTCATCAATGAAGACAATAACAAACTTGTCCAAATACGGTCGAAAAATCCTGTTCATATAAAATTTACAAGTATATGTAGAGAATATAACACATAAAATTTACAACATTAATATAATTTTTTTCATTCACCAGAATAATTAATTTTTATTGCTCCCTACTTGAGATACACATGTAGATATTCATCATCATCAGTAGCATATGAACATATAATAAATTAACCTAAAAGTTAATTGGTGAATAGGGAGTTGTTGCTGAGGGGACCATGCAAAACTATGTGGAGTTGTTCCACACCACATATATATTGAATATTTATATTAAGGGAAGTTCTATGGTGTGGATGGAAAAAAAAAATCCACACCTATGGTGATTATGTGGCAAGCCTCTTAGAGGAACACGTTGTGCTTGGCCATAGTCAGGGGTTCAGTTGATGGGACACTCGGTCAGGGTTTTGCAGTTGTACTGCAAAATTGTAGAAAAGTTAATCAGTATAATTAGGTCCTAATTGTTTTTGGTAAGTTGGGGCTCTTGGGCAATTTTTTTTCTGTATATGTGGCTATGAGTGAGTTTTTGGGCTTGGGTCACATTTTTTTATGCAAGTGTGCAGAACAAGTGGATAAAATTTAGTTACTGGTAACAATAAAAAGGAAATGGGCTACAAATTTATTAAGCAATGATGTCAGGGTCACACCAGAGAAGTTGGTCTTTGCCGGAGAAGAAGTTACCAATGGAGTCAACTACCATTCCGAGCTTCGCTTCAAGCTTCGCCATTTAACAATAACCACCGAGTTTCCACCGAGTTGAGATGAGTTTCACGAATCGTTGTAGACGCGATGAGAGCGACGACAGAGGGAGCCCGTGCGACACAAGGGATGACAGAGAGAGATCTTGCGACGCGAGCGGTAGCGACAGCGGCGGAAAAAGCTGGTGCGACGGAGAGAAGAAGCAACTCGATGACGGAGAGAGGAACAAGCTCATTTGATTTGTGTAGAGTGTGAATGGATCGAGAGGGTAGGGATAAACTTAGGGTTAACTCAATATTTCCAACGAAAAATTTTAGTTTACAGACGGATTTTTCGTCTGTAATAATTTAATAAAACACAACGTTTTTGTCCATTTAATTACAGACGGATTTTCCGTCTATAACCATTTCCCATGAAAAAAATTAATTTTTCCGACAAAATTATCGACAGATTCTCTTTTCCGTCTGTAATTATGCTAATTCATGTTTTTTTGTTTTCCGACAAAAAATCCCTCTCAAATTTTGTCTGTATTTCCGTGGGATAAAATTTGTCGAAAATATCTATCTGTAATAACTAGTTTTCTAGTAGTGAATGTTTAAAACACCAGATAGTGGGGTAAGTACTATCATAGAGGTTTTATTAAAAGGAGTAAATGAATATGAATCAATTGATGAGGAGAGAAACTATGTTTTGTTTCACAAAATTCAATAAAATCCTTGGTACGAAGGAAGCCAGTGTTAGAAAAAGTGTGGTGCCGAAATTGAAATAGAGAACTCGAAAATGTATAGTGCGAAGATCTAGAAGTGAAGAATTATGATTGAAGACTAACAAATGGAGAATATTGAGATTGAAGTAGAAGAAACCATGTCAATATTATTGTTAAACTTAAAAGCATTATTTGCCTCTAAAGAGATTCCTCTGTCATTCTCCATCACATTAACTTAAAACAGCATCACGAAGTTGAGTGAAGTTAGTTTTGTTTTAAGAGAGAGTTACAGAGGAGAAGAATATATAACGTCGTTTTTGAAATAGTTATAGGGACTATGTCCATCTCTTTTTTGAAACAGTTACAAGAACTAATTTGTCCATCTCGTTTTTAAAATAGCTACATAGATTAATCTATTCATTTTGCTATACGTAGACACTTAACGACTATGTGTACAAGTTAACATGTTATATCAATAATTATGTTGGTGACTAACGAGTAATAATGGAGAAATCTGGCTAAAGACTATGTTGTCTAATGAAGATAAATGTTGAGAATCAAATTGTATTGTATATTAAATTTTTTTGAATATTAAAGTGTTTCCTTTTAAAAAGTTTAGGGCGCCACTACTATAAATATGGAAGAAACGTCTTTTTTTAAAGACATAAAAGCTCCACCAATTAATATTTGACATGTAGTATCAGTCAAATTCAGTTCATTTTTAATGGGTTTTTTTTATTATAAATTGTTTTTTTCATTTAAACCAATTAATCATATTAGACCAAGTGAATTGTTTTTTAATATAAAATTACTATAATGTCCTCGTTATATATTTATTAATTTTGAAAATCCTCATATTCTCTCTATCTCTCTTCTCATTGCCATCCACTACCGTCATCCCCTCTCCTTCTCTTGTAACAAAATCACCACCTCTACTCCTCACTAACCTCTGTCGTCGTCGTCCAGCCCAGCAACCACCATCGTTCTTAGTCTTTTTCTCCGCGTCGTAATCACTGCTCAGTCTCTCAACACCGTCCTTCTCCCCCTTCTGTGCGTCGTTCTCTCTGTCGGCGCCATGGTACACCCGCGTTGTTCTCACTCCTCAGCGCCATCGTTTTCAGTAAACAGCAGGCAAACAGCAACAAATTCAAGGTTTAGTGATGATAATCAGTAATAAATTTATTTGAGTAATGATTTTCAACAATAACAAAAAATTAACTAAAGAAACCTTAACTTTACTGTGCAAACTAAAAAAAAATACAAATTCATGGTAAAGTGGTAGACAAATCAAATAAAAAATGTTGAGAGGTGTAGCTTACAGTTGCATTGTACAAGAACAATAATAAATATAAGTTGAGAAAGACTCCAAACAAACCATCAACTGCATATACCACATCAAATTAAATCCAGCTACAAGTCAAATAAAAACTAAAATTATACAGAAGAGAAAGTCTAGGGGGTCAGCACTTTTATTAAAATTTGGTCAGTACTTAACCAGCAAATAAAAAGTGAGTAATTTCACACCATTAGATATAATCTCACTCCATTAAAAATACTATTAATGGCTAATTGATGGCTACAAATTACAAAAATTGCTTACCCCATAGCACTCCTCTATACAGAATAGAGAAGCGAGTTTACCAAAACAAGAGAAGCTGCCATAGCAAAAGGATGGGCAGAGAGGCAGATGAAAGAGAGGATGCAAGCACAAACGGCGAATAAGCGAAGTAGAGAGGCACCTTGGAGAGATTTCGTTGGCGGCGCAGAAAAAGAAAGGAGTAGCAACAACAACGCATGAGGATAAGTGAGAACAGAGTAATGATGCCGACACCAATAAGGCCAGCGATAGCGATGCCGGCGTTCAACCAAGAAGAAGAGGGAGGAAGGTGGCTGTCTTAGGGTTGGGTATAGGTTTTCATGGCAGTGGAGGAGTGACTCAGTGTGGATCATAAAAAATGGGTTTACACTTTACAGATTCTATTACAATAAATTAATTTTTTCTAATTTTTTAAAATTTAAGTTATTAAACCGGTTTAATAAATATATCCAATCATATTGTAACACTTATAGCATTTTTATAAAAAGTGTTTTAGAGCTATTTTATATGAGTATCGGCCAAAAGTTTATTAGAGACTGATTTAAAAAATTATTCCATTATAAAAATTTAAAATACAAGCGTAATGTTATTTTTATTATTTTTGTATTTTTTTTTTAATGGTA
>NC_029790.2:92428090-92428573 GCF_000816755.2 Arachis ipaensis
TCATTTCTGAATATATAAATTTGTGATAGGGAGGTGACCCCAGCAAAGCAATGCATGATGCATCAGCTTTCCAATTGTTGTCCCTACCTGTACCACTCCTTTAAAACCCTCCTTCCGCACATCAAATCTCCAAATTTTCGTTAACTACATTTATCTTAAAACGGAAAAAATATAGAAAAAAAAAAAAAGATGGGCAAAAAAATGAAGCTCCCCTCTCTTCTCAAGAACACTTCTGCTTCTTCTTCTTCTTCTTCTTGGGCTTGGCCTTCATGTCACCAACCAAAAACCCACTCTTTCAGAGCCACCAAAGAAATCTTCAAGACCTACTTCGACGCCACCGTCACCGCCATGGACACGCTACTTCTCAACACCTCCGAAGACTCCTTTTTCACCGTGTCTCCGGACTCCACCAGCTTCTCAACCACTTCCGACGACGACTACACACCGTCAACAAAAGACGACTCATCTCTCGAGACCGTCATT
>NC_029790.2:92428826-92434761 GCF_000816755.2 Arachis ipaensis
TTGTTCAAGGACAGCGTGGCGTTGTCCATGGAGTCACGAGATCCTTACGTGGATTTCAGAAAGTCCATGGAAGAAATGGTGGAGGCTCATGGAGTGAAAGATTGGGAAGGTCTTGAGGCGCTTCTTGGTTGGTACTTGAAGGTTAATGGGAAGAGCAATCATGGATATATAGTTGGTGCTTTCGTTGATTTATTAGTCTCTCTTACACTTGCTTCATCTTCTTCTTCTTCTTCTACTACTACTACTACTACTTCAACATCCTCATCTTCTGATTCTCCTTCTTCTTCTTCTTCCTATTCTCCTTCTTCTCCTTTGTCCTTTTATAGTTCTTCACTCTCTTCCTCTTGTGTTTCTTGCTTGGAGGCTGAACAAGAACCACAAGAGGTTGATGATGGTGTTGATAATGATACTCCTCCTGCTTCTTCGTCTTCGTTGTTGGAGCATGATAAGGAGGAGATCAAATATGAAGATGTTGCTTCTTCTTCATCATCATCTTCCTCAAAAGTCTAAGTTTTTGTTTATCGTAAAACTATTCATCATCAATGGTTAAACTTATTAGACAGATATATCTATCGAAAAGAATTGTATTATTGTTGTGTACTTTTTAGGCTCCAAAAATTCTATTATTATGTATCTCTTTTTTGGAATATATCCGAATTTTATTATTCGGATGGACTGATCTGACTCATAGTAGATTGTATCTGCTACTCCTAACACGATATGTGGCTTCTAGAATTGTAATTTATTAGTATAAGTAACAATTTCTTTTTCATGATTTTCATGGCGAGCTAATTTCTTATCCAATATATGTGCGCTGGCCTTCATGGAGGGGAACTTGGGAGTATTATCACTTTCTATTTTTCCCAATTTAATTATGAGAATGTTTTAAAAACTAAGCTTATTGCAGTCAATACCCAACATATAAGAAATACAATATTGAAATTAGGAAATTAGTTGCTATACTATAATATTATTTCTTATCATTCCACTTTAATTATATATATTCCTGCATGAAAGACATACATAGGGGTGGAAAATCCTATTTTTGTCTTAATCTTTATTATGCTTCGTTCATTGCCATTTATGTAAAAATATTATCTCTTATCAAATCTAATTTATATATATGGTTAAATGACACCAAAATTCTCAACCAATTAATTGCATTAATTAAATTTCATTACGCAGACAGTGTCACTATTTGTTTCTGAATTTGAAAATAGTTTTGCTTAGCAAACATTAGGTTATTTGTAGAAATTAATTCATAAACGTGGTAGCTAGAAATACAAGGGAGTTAGCTAGTTAGGTTAGTGCTTTGCTTCAACGGCATTGTGATATTTATGACATTCAGAGTTTCATGCGAGTAACTTGTTGCTATAGCCATACCTTTTAGGCTTTTACTCTCTTGTTCCGTACATGTTTGAATTTGGAAAAATTAATATGCTAAGCAGAGACAAGAAGAAAAACTTAACATTTTACCTATTGAGTAAGGTGGCTACTCACATAAAATTATCTTTACGCAATATCTGATGAAAATAATACATAAAAATTATTATATAATAATTTAGTTAAATATATTAAATTATTTTATTATTTTTATTTGAAAAATTTTTAAAATTAACAATTTTTAGTAATTTTAATCATTATTTAACTAGCAAATACTAAATTATTTTTAATAAATAAATTTTATTAATTCATATGTATAAATTTTAAAAAATATGAATACAAATTATATTAATTTATATATATATAACTTTGATAAATATATGTGTAAAAATTATATATTTTTGTGTATAAAATGAATGTAAATATAAATATAAATTATTGCTAGTTAAGTGATGATAAAAAATAATAATATTTACTAGTGATGTAATATTATTCTTTTTACTTGTCATTTTTCACATAAAAATAACTTCATAGAAGTGATCACCATTATTAATATTATCTTGGATATAAATTATTTATGATAAATAAAAAATAGGGTTGAATTTTCTAAAAGATTTTCTTGTGTTATTAATTAATGTAATGTCTTAATTAATTAATATTTACATACAGATTAATAAAGAACTAGTTAATAATAATCCAGTGTAGCAGCACTTCTTGTGGAAGGTCCACCGTTTGATACTCTGCACTTGTATTGATCAGAAGTGAAATGTAGAAGGAGATCAGAGCCGTTAGTTTTAAATTGGAAAGTCATTATCAAATGATGTATACAAATCCATGGCAGAATTTTGGCGTGGTCCTGCTTAACTCATATCCTGTGCAACTGCAGCAACCAGAATTATCTTAGGTTTTTTCTTAAAAAAAACAAAATTACTACTTATTCTTTAAAATTCAACTTTTAATTAATTTTTTTTTAAAAATTTATTATTATTTAATTAATCTGAAAAATCACTTTTACGTATTAACTGTTCAAAAAATAAAAAAAAATTATTTGTTTTTTTTTTCTAAAGGTTGAATAAAAAATAAAATTTAAAGGATATTTAGTTACACTAAAAAAACAAACAGTGAAATTAAATTTCATTGTCTTGGACCATAGGGATAATAATAAGAAGGATTTTGTTTTAAGAAAAAAAGAAAAGAAAAAAAATACCAAAATGATTGTGTGTGTGAATTTCACTTATATATACATATGTACTAAAATATATTTATCTATCTAGTACATAACATATGCTTGAGTTGAAAAACGTTGTCTTATGTGGCTATGGTGTAAATTTTGGAATATACTTCATGTCCTGGAGAAACCAACATTAGTGGCTAAGAGATTTAGGAAGAGTACAAAAATTAAATCTGTCACACTTTGCAATATAATAGCCAAAATCACAACTACTGTTTCGAATTTAAGATGTATGTGTAACTTGAAATTTATAACATTTTCCGTAGTATGTAGCATATATGTTATAATTAATATAAAAAATGCTTAGGATGTGGTTGTCCCTAATATTATTACCACGCACCTCGTAGGTCATAATAATAGCATAGCATATTGGAAGTTAAAATCATTGTCATTCATCACTTTGAAGCAAACTAGTGGTTGTTGGAAAAAACAAGAGAGGAGACATGTTGAAGAGAATGTCATGCACTCACTCAATCTATGGTCCCTAAGGAATTAATAGAAACAATGAAATGATATTTTGCCAAATCCCCTGTCACTATGAGTCCCTCTCCATCCTCTATAGTCTACACCACTACCATTTATTCAGATTCATAGATATATATATCACTTCTTTTTTTTTTTGGGTGTCAATGCATGTGTTTGAAGGGTGGGAAAATAATTGATTTGTAGTTCCTGATTTAAATTTTCTTGTCAGCTCTACAAATAATGACAAAGACGTTACTACTGAGTTTTAATGAATAGTTGTAATTCATTTAAAAGTTTGTTGGACCTCATAGATATTACAATTAAATACATACACTAATTGCATCACTCGCCATGAATGAAGAAATGATAAAAGAACCATATATACCGTTGTTAATTTCCGGAGAAGGTCATTTCAAATCAAATATACATACGACTCTTTAGAAATGAATTATATATGCATGTATTTAATGTAGATGAGCAGATCCATATGTGTAAACCTAACTTATGCATTGAGATATATAGTTAATAAAATCTAAGAATTTTATAAAATATAAATGCAACCTATTTTACTGTTTTCTGGTTATTATTAATTGGGATTCCCAATAAATTTCTCTCATCTTCCATCATTCACCTATTGGGACAAAGAAATCCATATATTTATACTAGAGCTGGGACCAAATCTTAAAGTCAAACCTAGCTAGCACTAATAAGTGTAGTAAGAAGTGATAACTAATAATAATATTATTGCTATGAAGCTCCAAACTCTCTATTGTAATCCCTTATGTATGTCTATATATGTATATGTCAAGTTGTATTCTTATTTAATGAATATATAATTGAATATACAACATATTTTACAAAGATCAAAATAAGGAGCCTTTTAAGCATAGATTCCTGCCTGATGATTCCTCTCTGGCACCGAAGCTTCTAAACATGAACAAATTAAATACTAATTTCAATTTCCATGGATCGGAGTCGGCACACACTTTGATATTTCTTGTCTATCTTTGGCGTATGTTATGAACTAAAAACCAGACACTGTAGGTGAGTATAATAGATAATCTTCTTAAACCAATTAATTATTGCTCTCATGAAAATTAGCACTAGCTAGCTAGCTCGTAGGAAGTGCCAAAAATCATACATCACCTTCATGATATATCGATATGGGATTTGCATATGTGAATACTCCTATATTCTCTTAAGGAAAAATCTAAGGGCCAGTAATTTTGTATTTTTTAGTCTAATATTTAATCATCAAAATAAAAATAAGTAATTTTTTATTATTAGATGTAATCTCACACCATTAAAAATATTATTGATGATCAATTGATGATTATAAAATACTAAAATTACTGCTCCCTAACATTTCTCTTTTTAACTGTGTTTATACTTAATATGGTAATACCATTTTTGAAAGAATGGTTACATGATGAATTGAACACAAACTAATAAAACAAATTTGTTTGACCAAAATAAAAAAGGAAGGGGTATTTTATAAAAAACTTATTTAAAGTTTATTTATTTTTCCGGTTTTCGACAAATAAACAGACACACCGCAGGTTTTTACTTGTCTTACAACTTAGGGGAAAGCAATCCGGGATGCAAACTTTAAGGCCATTAATTAATGCTAACTAGTTCACTAGTATTTAGTGTGATAATGACCCAACAATGAGACCCTCATTTTCCGATAAATAAATTCACTAATTAATTAACTACGAGAACTGTGACCAAACACAACTTGTTTAACTTGTTGTGTTCTTGCATTAAATGCACCCTCTGAGCCCAATTCACCTTCCTAGATTGGACCCTTTTATTTCTGTTTGGAAATTGCGCATCAGTCCTCATTCATTGCTGCACTGGCTACTGGTTACTCATTCATTCAAATACACTAATATGCCAAAATAGAAATCGAAAATAACCCATGCAAATACAAAATTTCATGATCTATATTATGTTTCCTAGTAGTAAAATAATTTCATAAGAAAAAAAATGAGATAATGCCTATGTTTGTCAGGGGAAATGAGAATATCAGAAGTGTATGCCTGGAAAGTCAGTGATTGTTTTTTAACATTATTTAAGCATACTTGAGCATTTCAAATTTGAATTTCACATCTCAGATTAGAAGTTATTAATTCTCACTACAATTAATTTAGAGTCGTTTGAATTACGTTTTTATTTTACATAAAAAAAGTAATTTTTTTAGTTGAACTTAAAATTAAAATAATAAAAAGACTCAATTCAAGCATATCCTTGATGTACTTCTACGTCTTACGTACATTGTCAATATTCTTCAGGTAAAAAAAAAAAAAATCTCCTTTCATTTTGAAATGAATGTGGGTTTATTAAATAAAGTAATACATTGAAAAATAATATGATAAAATTTAAATACCAACTTATAGGTATCATAGAATTGGCCATGATTATATTACTTGCTTGTATGCGCTTATGCAATTCTACCTTTTGGTTTTTTTCATGATAGCCTCTGAAGTTTCATGATAGAAAGTTAAGAGTTGAGACGAGGGACAATGCAACTTTTGCATGAAAATGTGAACTGGAGCGTAACAAGCAGGTAATGCCCAGATTAGCATCTTTTAAGAATCTGAAAATCATGAATGAAAGTGATCTATCTATCCATCTTTCTCGTGATAAAAAAGAAAAGAAAAGAGGTTATATATTTGCTAGATAAAGATTAAAGAAAGTGATATTTCAAGTCGTGCAGATTGTGACCTATGCTATATGCATACCAAGACTCTTAATTTCCAAACAAAATTTACTCTATGAATTAATTATCATCACATACTAGCTACTATCCATTCTACACGTAACAAACTAATTAAATAATAAAAAATTTTCGGA
>NC_029790.2:92434908-92471957 GCF_000816755.2 Arachis ipaensis
GGTATTAAATAAAAAAAAATAAAATAAAAAACTAATATAATCCAACTGAAAATAAAATAAATTTATAAATATTATCCAAATTTAACGTCCATCAGTTACTTCCAAGTTCCAACTCTAGGCTTCATTATTGTTGTATGTTTCCAAAGAAAATGTTTAGTTAAGATGAGTAAAACATCTAAGTGCTTATAACTAATGATGCGTTTGTTTGATGGGACACAGACACTAATACATAGATACAGTGGTACATATTCATTGTTTGTTTGCTGAGATATGGATTTTTGAAGGATATGGTGACATACCAACATACATAAAATACATGTATTTGGTATCCTTAAAAAAAGATGAGACACGGAGACACGTTAATGAGACACAAATATTTACTCTTTTATCTTTAGTAATTTACTCTTGTCCTTATTTTATTGGTGATAATATAGGGATAAAATTAATATTTAGTTTATACTGGTGTGTCTTGTCCAATATCACCAAACACAATAAAAAATTTGTGTATCTTTGTGTATATGTCTCTTTGTGTATTTGTGTCTGTGTCCATGTATTTGAAAGACAATAAACAAACGCAGCCTAAGTGAAAGTGTCTCCAAAGATTCTTAAATAATATATCTTTATTTTTATAGTAATATAAATAGAAAGTTTTGATGCTGACATAACACTTATATATTTAGGAGTGTTTATGGATCGGATCCGATCCACATATTTGCGGTATCTATTCGAATCTGATTCGAAAAATTACGGATATAAATTCGATCTGTAAAACTATTGGATCGGATCTGCACACTAATAGAATCAGATTGCGAATTTTATGTAGGTATCCGTAGATCCACAAAAATTAATAAATAAATAAATAAAAATTCTTTTTATATTTTATTTCAACTAATAATTATCATATATGTTATATTATTTTAATTTTATCGCTTAAAAAAAGTATATTTAATATTATTTTAAGAGTAAACATATTTAAAAGAATAGGAAAAAAGATTTTATTGTTATTTTTTTGATAAAAATAAACTTTTAAAAATATTTTTATATTTTTGCGGATATATTCGATATCCGATCCGATCCGATTTGCAAATCACTACAACAAATCTGGTAGATAGCGGCGGTTGCTGGAGCCGTTGTTTTCAACCGCCGCAAAACATATCGCGGCGGTTTAATGAAACGCCGGAAGATGGGGCGCGGGAAAATGGATGGCGGCAGTTTTCTTCAACCGCTGGAATAACTGCCGCGAAATGAAACTTGGGTTTTGCGGCGGTTATTACCCGCCGCAGTATGTGGATGGTAAATTTTTTTCAATTTGCGGCGGTTGATAACCGCCGCTAAATATCACGAAATTAGACAATATTACCATTTTGCGTTTTTAAATTCAAATTTCTCATTAAAATTTAGATTTTCTATTATTTTGCCTTTTTGAAAAAGTATGTTTATTAATCTTAATTTTTTCTTTTCAATTAATTTAAAGAAATTGCAACCAAGTAAAACAGCTCAATTAACATAACAAACTAAATTAAATATATGCAAACATAACATATATAATGAAATTTTCATAACATCATCCAAAATAAAGTAAGAATGCTTAAGTTGAACTAAAATAAGCATAAAGCACTAAACCAACTTAAATGCAAAAGTATCTAAGAATATTGATTGAAATTCAAAATTTTTGTTTCGGGTCGTGATTGGCAGATGAAGATGGCCTTGCGCATGACGAGTCCGGTGTACCGCCCAAAAAAGCCAGCTCTGCAGCAACCTCAGCTGGCAAATTGCCTCCTTATTGCTGTTAGATTAGATATCCCAAGACCTTATGTATCAACTGTCTCTTCACATGCTCTTCTTCTAGCTTAGCCGTCAATTCCGCAATCCTTCTCTAGTCATGGATCCAACCTTAGAGCAATATGAAAGCATTTAGAATTATATTCTAGAGAAAGAATTAATATTGAGAATTAATTTAATTCATAAACTAATCATTTTACCAGGAGAAAAATTAACAACATGGTTCAATGATGCAATGAAGGATAACTAATTTTCACATAAGGTTACGTCAAGAAATGTTAACAACAAACACTAACCGTTGTCTCTTCAGTTCCGACATTAGTTCCGGCATCTTTCGGGGATTTTCGTATAATGTTGTATGTGGTTTTCTAGGCATCCTTACAAATCCTGACAAAAAATAATATTACAAGACAAATGACAAGCACAACGTAAAAAGACCCATAAAGCAAATAGAGAATACAAACTATACCCCAAAATTAGGGAATACAAAATTATAAAATCTATATGTAACACTATAAGGCACATTACATGATCCATCATGATAAATAGAATGTTAGAATTTATTTTTTTAAATAATTTAAGTTTTTAATCAATTAAGTCTAACTAAATTTGTTTAACATAAAAAAACATTAATTAGTTTTAATATTAGTTCAAGTCTTATTATTTAATAGGATTAATGACTGGTGTACAAATAAATTTGAATGTGTCATAATAGCAGATGTATTTCAAATTAATTCTTAACCTGGTAAGTAAAAACACTTGAATAAGTGAAAGATTATTTATTATCAAAAGGCAAGAATCAAACTTGACAAACTGCTACTAATATCCTACATTGAAAATTCATTATTGGAATAAATAAACAAATAATAGTAGTATTTTGTAATATTATAATAAATAGATAGATGAGTTGTTATATTGAGGTGGGTTCCCTATACTGAATGTAGGAAATGAATCTTGCGCTGATACTCTTCCCTACTCTCTACTTACTTTGCTTATTTTTGGCGATAAAAAAAGGGAGAAAAAAATACATCAAGAATGCACAAAAAATCCAAAACCATCAACCAAGGTCATACTCACAGTAATAACATCATTTTCACAGTATCAGTAGCAACCATACCAACTCAATTAGCTGATAACATAACATCAACAAGAGTTAACATACCATATCAAGAATTTCATAACTCATAAGCCATAACATAGAAGCAGCAACAACTAATGAAATTAACCCACAATTAACATATGCAACCAAAGAAAAAAATAAATAAAGAAGCCAAGGAACAAAAGCAAATAAAAGCAGAGAAACGGGGATGGCAAAAAAGGAAAAGTATGAATAAATAAAGACAGGAACAAAAAAAGGAAGAATACGAACCAGTGAAAGGACGGCGTAGGGAAGAAAAACAATCGATGGCCGGCAAGAGAAAGGGAAGACCAGCGGCGGCTGAGGGAGAATAAGTGAAACTCTGTTAGATTCCCAAACCAGGCATTTTTTTTTTGTTTTTTGGTATCCAAAATGATGTTTAGATCCTTTATTTATTTTCAAGAAAGAAGATACATAAAAACTTTTGTTTAGAAATCAATCCAAGCACACGTGACGCACATGAAATTTGCAGTGCTTCCCTTTTTAATCTAAAGTTGTAGCACGAGGTTCAATAGAATATCCGAACCAAAATAAACAAATAATGGGGGTTACACTTATCAGTTATCATAATTCTGGAAGAGGAGAAAGGAAAATACGCACAAAAACATAATGATTAGTCTAAAATAATGAAAGAAAAGAAGGAAAATTACATAAGAAATCTACTTAACACATGTTTTTAATGAAAGGCTTAATTTGATGAATATGAATATATGATTGTCCCATCCCCTTGAACTAGCTGCTTCACTAACTGCTTTTAAAACACGCAGATGCAACACAGTCCCAAGCTCCTCCTCATAATTTGTCTACTTACTTACTTAGCTTTTAGATTATTTACTTATTTGTGTTTTTGAATATTATATGTTATTTTAACTATTTTATATGTTATTTTATCTTATATTAATTTTTTTCGAGTTAAATACTGTTTGCTAATAGGCTTGCTATGACGGGGATAAGTCACTTTTATAACCGAAGAAGAAGAAAATCAGACACAGAATTCAGGAAGCTCAAATATTCTATTTTGAAAAAAATTGGTGTCAGATCTTTCCCAATTTCAAGTCATAAATAAGGGGTGCATTGTTTAAACTTAAAGATTGTACAACGATAAAGATAAATAGAACACACAATAGACATGGAAAAATAGTTGTTCTGCGAGTGAGCTGAATCAAGTAACCCAAAGAATCAAATATGAGTCCCTTTAAACAATTAAAATAAATAAATGATGGAAAATAAAGTAAACTAGTTAGGAATAAAAAAATGATCAGACATGCACACATATGAACAGAAATCAATTTTTTGCCCCTCATCGCAAATGGAAGATCGTATTAATAGGAGACCAGATGTTTGATCCGAAAATTGTTTACGGCCTGTTGACAACATCAAGCTCTTTACAACAACAATGCACTAAAACTAATTGCAAATCATAGTAAAAGAAGGGGATTAAAATTATTTTTAATCATTTTCTTTTTTCCGTTATTCCAGAGCATTATTTTTTCCCCTAAACATGTTATAATAAACCAAAAAAGCAGTGAATGAAGATTAATACAAGTTAATGATTTAATGAAAATAATTTTTTATCTTAAAAAATATGTAACAATTCAGACATGTAACACGATGGGTACATAGAGCTAAGCTAGAGTAATTTGGGTAGTATACATTACTTACCGCTGAATGATATATAAAAGAAAAATAAATTAATTGTAAAGAAAAGAAGAAAAGAGCTTGAAAAGAATTTAAAGGTCTTCGAAAGGTGAATAAAGGATTTACTAATGACGTAAGGATACAACAAAGAAAAATCAACTTGTAGGCTAATTTATTAGTTATTCATTCTCCAAAATCGTTTTAACAGCAGGTAATTCAAGTCTTCTCAAAGTAAATTTTTCCACTCCATATAATTTTACTTTTCATATGTTTCCAGATTTAATTGCATAATGCAATGTAAAATTTTTTGCTAAATATCATCTAACGAATAAATTTAAGTAAATATTAAAGAGTATAAAAAGTGAAACTGTTATGTAATCCATGAATAAAAATAAAACTACATTTTATTTTAAATGTTACTTAATTTACTTTTTCGTGATGGTGGAAAGCTTTGGTGGTGAAGCTGTTTAGTTCATTTTCCCTTTGTAAGCTAGAAGTGCCTAATGCATAGGAGATTCTTATAAGGAATGGTGACCTGTGGCCTGATGGGACCGTTAGTGTTTTTTTTTTATTTTCTTTTATTTTATCTTATATTATTTTTTTCCTGTTAATTATTGTTTGCTAATTTGCTTTCTATGATGGGGAGAGTCACTTTTATAACTAAACAAAAAGAAAATCAGGGACAGTAGTGGATAAAACATGGGTGCACTGTGTAAACATAAACAATGTATAAAGATAAAGATCAATAGAACACACAAAAGTCATCAGAACTTAGTTATAATGCGAGAGAGCAGAGTCAAGTAAACTAAATTATCAAATTCGGTCCCCTTTACATAATTAAAACAAACAAATGACCTAAACACAATAAATCTATTAAAAAGAAAAAAACCCGCAGATATATTTACATAGGAACAGAAATCAATGAAATTGTCCTTCGTAGCCTATGGAAAGTCGAATTAATATGAGATTAATACAAGTAATAATATACCCAAAAAGCAATGAACGAGATTAATAGTGTGTTAAGGATTAAAAAAATGAATTTTTTATCTTTAAAAAAAAGTTTAACAATTCAAAAATGTAACATGAGAGGTTCATAGAGCTAAATTAAAGTAATTTGGATATTATGCATTACTTACTGCTGAATGATATGTAAAAGAAAACTAAAACAAGGTAAACAAAAGAAGATTAAAAAAGTACCTTAACTTTGGAAATTTATTAGTTATATTTAATCAGCAATGGAAAAAACTCTCGAAGAGAAATGGAACAGAACTCACATAAGTGGTTTGAAATGGAGAAATCTGTCACCTGATGAGAATGACGTGCAACTTATGTGAGAGTATGAGAGTTATAGAAATGTTGGGGTGTTTAGAGAAAACAGAAAATGCTTAGAAATAGGAGAAAATCACAACAATATTTGACCAATTGATTTAACGTTAATAATTTCAAATTCAAATGTTTTTGTATTTTCAAATCAATTTCAAATTTGTATTATGCAATGTATCCTTGTTCCATTATTGTCGCCCCAAATATGTTATGAATTTAAGGGATTAACTTAAACAAGTTAACTATTGCTTCTTTAAAAAAGTAAACTGAACCAACTGCATAATTTAAATGGATTTAAACTGTTAGGTTAACAAAAAAAATAGAGAATATTGGTTTAATTTCAAATTTTTGTTGAAATAATCAGTTATAAAAATCTGTGATTCTCAAAGGTATATAAACCTGCTTATTCAATTAAATAAAGTTCACTGATAAGCAACACACTCAGTTTACACATGTTCAGCACAAATTAAAAACATGAAGCACCACTCACCTATCTGGTTCTCCTCTTTTTGGGTTTCTCTGTAAATATTTTTTTATATGCTACTTTGAAATGTTTCACATTTAATTGGGTTGATTTCTCACGACGAAACTCGGTTTTTGTTTTTGCAGTTTGTTGAAGTTCTTAATTTTCACACCGATAGCCAATTATATGGATCTTCAACCAGGTAAGTAACATTGTTTTATAGTTTGCGTGTTTTCAGTTTGTTTGTTTTGTTTTTCTCAACTAGGTAAGTTCTTAATTTTCAGTTTGTTTGTTTTGTTTTTCTCATGCATGTACTATTTGAAACCTTTTTTTTTTTTATAGTTTTTCTAGTTTCAGTCTAAATCAAAATAAATGCCCCTTGAAAAATTAAATCTTTAACCCAAGAAAGTATACAACTTAAAAACATGTTCACAATAGCATATAAAAATTAACAAAATTCACAAAATCTGAATAGATTCATGATCGGTACCTTAACTTAGCAGCTCAAACAATATTATCAACAACAAATCAAGAGAACAAAACAAGCAAAAATTCAAAATCAAATTCAACAAAAATTGCGCAATGCTGAATAGATGACCAGAGGAAGGGACAGAGAGACATCAGAAAAACACTCAATAATATTATTATGGCAATCTCAGCAACTCAGAATACTCAAAAATGAACAAAATATCAGCAACTCAATATCAATCTCAATCAGTAATTCAGTAGGGTTAACAATAGATTATCAAAACAAGAAAAACCAAACTCAAGAAGCAGTGTTTAAGCTAACCAGAGAAAGGGACAAAGAGACAGAGTGCGAGCTTGACAGTGACAAAGGGAGAGCTCGACGGCAACGGCGAGTAGAAGAGAGACCTCGATGGTGACAGTGAGGAGAAGAGAGATCTCGGTGCTGACAGCGAGGAGAAGGGAGAACTCGGCGGCGACGGCGAGAAGAAGAGAGAGTGCGACAACGGCGAGGAAGAGGAATCTTCAATCCTACTTCCGATGACCAGACGACGCCGACGAACACAGATCCAAAACCTAAGTTGCTATGAGGTTGACGCGGTGCTGCAGGGCTGTGGGGGCTACAGTGGTTGCGGTGGGCGGTGGCTGCGTTACGCGGATGTGGGGCTAGGGTTTTTTTGTTTGCCTCTGATGAATGGATTTTCGGTGGTTTAGAATTTCACAAATAAAATCTCATTGCAAGTATAGTTTCTAAACCAACAGTAATCTTTTCATACAAAAATTTGGTTGTCACAAGTAACAAACCCCTAAAAATAATAACCGAAGTATTCAAACCTCGAGTCATTCTCCCTAGGAATTGCGATAAAGTGTTTTTGTTATTGGTTATGAGGTATTTTGGGGTTTTTGGGATAAGAAACAAGAAATGTAAATGGCAAAGGAAATAAACTAACAACTAACAAAGCTCTTGACAAGGCATGAGAACTAGAAGTCCTATCCTAGTTATCCTCCTCAATTGTGACTACAAATGTCCATTGCTCCCACTTAGTTAATCTCTAACCATGGAGGAAAGTCAAGTGGATAAATCAATTTGATTCCTCAAGTCCTAATCAACTCCTAAGGAAAGTCTAGCTTTAGAGGCATTCAAATCAACTAGAAACTTCTAATTATTAATCAACAAAGGGATTAGATAGCTCAAGAGTCACTAATTACTCTACCAAAGCCAAGAGAAACAAAATCTATACTAAAATCCAACCAAACATTTCATCAAACACTTGGAAGGTATAAAAGGAAAGTAAAATGAATTAAGCAACAACAAAGCATTTCAACAATGGAGGAATCATAAATTGCATAAAAGAAAAATGGAAGAACAAAATTGCATAACCATAAGAGTAGAGAATTACATGAATTAAATGCTAAACTAGAGAGAGGAGAAGTAGAAGAAGAAGAATTACAAAAGAAAAAGTAAATCAAATCAAGAAATTAACCTAGATCTAAGAGATTCTAATCTAGATCTAACCTAATCCTAATTCTAGAGAGAAGTGAGAGCTTCTCTCTCTAAAACTAACTTTCCCTCCAAAAACTAGACTAAAACTAAAATATGAAGTAGTGTGTTGATTCCTCTTCATTCCTTGGAGTAAATAGCATCAGAAGTGAGTTGGATTTGGGCCTGGGAAGCCCAGAATTCGCCCCCAGTAGATTCACTTTAAGTGGGTCACATGCGAACATTGACGCGTATGCGCAGGTTGATGACAAGTCATCTTAGCCTAGTTTCACTAGCCTTTTTCTTTTGTTTTCAATTGAATTATGCACTTTCTTGAGCCATAAGCAAGCCAATTGGGTAGATTTCCATGTTTCCTTTGATTTAATCAACCATAGATGAATTAATGCAATTTCATGAGGATTTATGCTATAATTGCCACATATTATGAAAGAATGACAAACTCATGATTTTGAGCAGAGCTTTGATTTGTTTGGTTGATTGATGATAGGTGAAGAAAGCTTGGAGAAAGGTTGAAGCAAGAGGGAATGGCTAGGAGCAAGAGAGAACAAAAAGTTTGAGCAAAAGTTTGCCTCAAACTTTAGTTCAAACTTTCGGATAAGTGAAAACACACCAGGGAACAAAAAGCTTGAGCCAACGTTTGCCTCAAACTTTTTGGCAAACGTTGGCATCACAAATCAACACCCTGGAGAGAAAAAGTTTGCGCCAACGTTTGCCTAAAACTTTTTGGCAAACGTTGGCGCCATCAGCAACACACCCTGGAGACAAAAAGTTTGCGCCAACGTTTGCCTCAAACTTTTTGGCAAACGTTGGCGCCATGAGTGTGCATAAGGGGGCCAACGTTTGAGCAAAAGTTTGACCCCAAACTTTAGCTCAAACGTTGGTAGCAGCAAGAATGGGGTTGCTGATGTAAAAAGTTTGAGTAAAAGTTTGCCTCAAACTTTTACTGAAACTTTTACTCAAGCTTTTATAATTCCCAACCCGGTTCACTTCGGTTCTCTCTCCAACTCCAAGAGCAATCAACCAAGGCCTCTATCAACCCAATTCCATCAAGAGCAAAGGCTCAATTCAAGGCTTGAAGACCATTTGAAGAAAGTGTATAAATATCTTAAGATTTAAGTTTTTGGGGAGCTTTCTTTTCGGTTTTGATTTGGTAGTTTGTAGAGAGCTCACTTTTACATTTTGGCATTGTTGTTTTAATTCAAGAGAATTTGGGGAGGAGAATTAATCTCTCTTCTTCCTTGTTCTTGCTTGAATACTCTTTACTTTTCTTGCTTCGGATCTTGGGTGGAGAATTGAAGAAATTCTGTTTCAATCTCACCTTGGGATCTTGTTTAATTGTCCGCATCATTGAATTTCAGTTTCGGTTAATTGATTCTTCTTCTACCTTCTCTGCAATTTACATTTCCTTTGCAATCGCTCTTGTTGGATCTAGGAAGGCATTGAGATCTAGACTTGGTTATCTAGTCTCTTGAGTCCTGAGATCTGGATTCCCATTCTCAATTTCTCTGTTTACTGCTTTTCAAGCTCTTTTATATTTCTGTTTTAGATCCGATTCAAACCAAGGCATCTTCTACTCTTCTGTGTGTTGAATTTAACTCTTTCTTGTTTAATTTCTGCAAATCCAATTCCCAATTCCCTTTACAATTCAAGCCATTTACATTTCTTGCACTTTAAGATTCTGCAATTTACATTTCTTGCGTTCTAAGTTTCGGCCATTTAATTTCTTGCTCTTTAAGATTCAGCACTTTGAATTTCAGTTCTCTTTAATTTCATGCAAATTGCCCATTCCCTTTACTTTCCATGCAATTTAAATTCTGCAAATCACAAATCTCTCAACCAAATCTTGATTCGCTTGACTAAATCAACCACTAAACTAAAATTGATCAATCCTTTAATCCCTGTGGGATCGACCTCACTCCCGTGAGTTATTATTACTTGATGCGACCGGTGCACTTGCCGGTAAGTTTTGTGTCGGATCGTTTTCCGCACATCAAGTTTTTGGCGCCGTTGCCGGGGATTGATTAGATTGACAATGATTAAGTGAGGTGGTGATCTAGATCTAGCATTTTTCTTTTATTTTTGGACTAACCCACTAACTGTTTGAAGTTTTGTCCCAATTGACTACACTCAATTTTCAAGAGTACCACTGTGTGTTCCGTTTGTTGATTTATATGTCGCAGGAAAGAAGAAAAGCCAGAGGGGAGGATATCATTGAAGAAGGAGTTTCTGAGAAAGAAGAACCATTGTTCAAAGCATTCAACGCAACAGCAACCAGCCAAGGAACTGCAGAGTTCAATGACAAAAGAGCCAATAACCAACACTCATTTGAGACACCACAGAATGCAATTTCAGAAAAGGAAGTAATGAATCGTAAAGGAGTGAGGGAAATCATGAATAAAAACAAACAGCTATACCAGCAAACTCAGCAACAATTGGAGTCAATAGCTAGACAAATTGATTTTCTACATTCTGCCACAGTGAATGCACAATTTCCACCATGGAAGCCACATTCTTATCTAAGAATGATGGAATCTCAACGTCAGGAACAAAGGGACTTCAACTACAACAACCCCAATTTCCCAAACCTACAAAAATGTCACCATACCAACAACAACTATTACGCACCACCACAACACCCACCATTCCAACCTCATCACACCTCACAATTTTTCCGAAACAACTTTCAACAACCATCTCATTTTATACAGCCACAACCAAATCTAGGCTCTCAAAGAATCTCTAGTCTAGAGGTAATGATGGAGAATTTCATGAAAATTCAAGACATGGCAAGACAAGATCAGGAAGCAACAAGTAGAGAGCAAGAAGCCTCAATCAGAAAACTTGAGAGGCAAATGGCACAACTGGCCACGTACCTCGCAGAAATGGGTGAGAAGAGGGCTGAAGGAAAAGAATCAATCATCCAGGATGAACATCACAAAGCAAAACTTCACTTAGGAGGAAACCAAAGGCAACAGAAGCCTCAACTTCCATGATCAGAGGATGAAGGATGTCAAGCTAATGACAATAAAAGAGCGCTTGTTGGGAGGCAACCCAACCTGAGGTAGTTTTCTTTTCATAGCTATTTTAATAAAAAGGTTAATTAGTTTTATCTATATTGCAAGAAGCTAAGTTTGGTGTTGCACACCAAAACAATATAAAGAAGAATGAAGGATTCTAAGTTTGGTGTTCCACCAAAATCCCATCATAAAACACATTCTCACTTTCTGCATAATGCTAGCTTCAAGCATTTAGATAAACTGGTTAACTATGCTGCCGTTTCCTAAGTTTCCAGTTTTGTCACTTTTGAAAAAGAAAAAGAGTTTTACACATGGTTAATCTGATGCACAAGGACCATTGGAAAGGTAATAAGTTTGGTGTTCCCACACCAAAGTAAGTACAAAGGCCCACAAATAAATCATGCATGCTAACCATTGTTTCTAAGTGCTTGGGGAACAAGCAACTTTCAAATATCACTGCAGAGTACCATACAAACTTTTGGGAAGATTTAGCATCATCAATCAAAGAGATGAAAGAGGAATGTGAAGACCAGCAATGATGATGAGGAAGAGGACAGCAAGTAGACTCCAAAAGGTTGTATTATTCATTATCAGATATTGCTGTGATTGAAAGTTATATTATACCCCTATCTGTCCTTCTGTCTAATATAGTTTTTCTGCAATTCAATAAGCAAGATGCTTGATCATTCACAACACTATCTCCAAAACTTGTTTGCACTCAATACTTCAAAAATGCATCACATGAAAGTTCTTTGAAAAGAAGGATTGAGGAATTAAACAATTTTGAGGCAAGCAAAAGATTAGGAGAAGTGGCGGTTCTAGTTGTATGATAATGTATTGAGTTTGCATGCTTATGAAAACTTGCATGGGAGCTCATGGGCGGGACATGAAGTTCAAAGAAGTATTGTGGAGATTCTCAAAAATTTATCACTTCACTCACAGGATAGTACATGTAATTTTTCAAATCCATTCTGATTGAAAGAACCTTTGAGCATAATTCCTTTCTTGATTGGGGACAAGCAAGCTTTAAGTTTGGTGTTGTGATGACAAGTCATCTTAGCCTAGTTTCACTAGCCTTTTTCTTTTGTTTTCAATTGAATTATGCACTTTCTTGAGCCATAAGCAAGCCAATTGGGTAGATTTCCATGTTTCCTTTGATTTAATCAACCATAGATGAATTAATGCAATTTCATGAGAATTTATGCTATAATTGCCACATATTATGAAAGAATGACAAACTCATGATTTTGAGCAGAGCTTTGATTTGTTTGGTTGATTGATGATAGGTGAAGAAAGCTTGGAGAAAGGTTGAAGCAAGAGAAGGCATCTTCTACTCTTCTGTGTGTTGAATTTAACTCTTTCTTGTTTAATTTCTGCAAATCCAATTCCCAATTCCCTTTACGATTCAAGCCATTTACATTTCTTGCACTTTAAGATTCTGCAATTTACATTTCTTGCGTTCTAAGTTTCGGCCATTTAATTTCTTGCTCTTTAAGATTCAGTACTTTGAATTTCAGTTCTCTTTAATTTCATGCAAATTGCCCATTCCCTTTACTTTTCATGCAATATAAATTCTGCAAATCACAAATCTCTCAACCAAATTTTGATTCGCTTGACTAAATCAACCACTAAACTAAAATTGATCAATCCTTCAATCCCTGTGGGATCGACCTCACTCCCGTGAGTTATTATTACTTGATGCGACCCGGTGCACTTGCCGGTGAGTTTTGTGTCGGATCGTTTTCCGCACATCACAGGTCACGTGTACGCGTCGCTTGACAATTTTCCATCTACGCGTACACATCATGTGCGCGTATGTGTCGCCTTGCGACCTCGTCATTTCACGCGTGCGCGTCTGCTGTGCGTGCGCGTGGAGTGAATTTCTCCCAATCCTTGATTTTCCATGATTTCTCCACTTTGCATGCTTTCCTCTTCATTCCTTTGGTCCATTCCTAGCCTTTTCAACCTGAAATTACTAACACACGCATCAAGGCATCTAATGGAATCAAAGGTGAGTTAAGATCAACTAATTAAGGGCCTAAAAAGCATGTTTTTCACACTTAAGCACTAATTAGGAGACAATCATGAAACCATGCTATTTCATTGAATAAGTGTGGGTAAAAGGTCACAAAATCCTCCAAATTAAGCACAAGATAAACCCTAAAAATGGGGTTTATCAACCTCTCCACACTTAAACCAAGCATGTCCTCATGCTTAAACCAAGATAGAACAAAGGGTATCAACATTTATTCAATGTAAACTAACTAAATGCAATCTACCTATATGCAACTATCTAAATGCATGCACTTGCTTGGTCAAAATAAATCAATTTCCAATAAAACCAATACAAGCACAAGGGCTAAGGGTATTAACAACCATGCCAAACCACAATTGAATTGAGCTAGTAAAAGTTTTACAAACTTGCAAGAAAAGTGATGATTGTAGGTGAAAACATGTAATTGAGCAATCGAACCCTCACCGGTAGTGTTTGCACTCTATTCGCTCAAGTGTTTAGGGTTGATTCACTCAATTCTCCCCTAATTATACTTTCCAAAATTTGTTTTTCTTCTAACAATCAGCAAATATTTCATGCATACATACAAGTATCATGAGGTCTTTTCATAGGTTGTAATGGGGCTAGGGTCAAGGTAAGGATGCATATTTGGTCAAGTGAGCTTGAAATTTGAATCTTTGATAAGCTTAAATTTTCCACCTAACCTATGGCAACCTATACAATTTCAAAGCTAATCTAACTACCCATTCTTCACTTTTTCACATACTCATGCATTCTCTTTTTATCACAACACATATGCAATGATTCTTATTGAACTTTACTTTGGGGCATTTTGTCACCTTTTTATTTCTTCCTTTTTATTTTTTCTTTTTTTTTCTATATTTTTTTTCTTCTTTTCTTTTCCATGCTCTTCTTTTTGTTTCTTTTTCTTTTCTTTTGTTTTTCTCATTTTTCTTTCTTTCAAACTATATACAAGAACATCAATGCATAAGATCTATACATTTAGTCAACACATAAACATGTACCCAGTTTCCAATATTTTCAACAAAAATACAAAACTACCCTTTTTATTCCACCAATGTCCCAAATTTCCCACACTTGAATGACACACACACTAGCCTAAGCTAATCAAAGATCCAAATTAAGGACATTTATTGTTTTTCACTTTTAGGCTTGTAATGTTCTAAAATTAAGAACAAAGTGGGTTAATCGTAAGCTCAAAGTTGGCTAACAATGGAAGATAAAAGGTAAGGCTATTTGGGTAAGTGAGCTAAATGAAATGATGGCCTCAATCATATAAATGCATATCTACACAAAATAATGGACATAAAGAATTAAACAAATCAAAGATTACAATCATAGAAAGAGAATAATGCACACAAGAAGGAAAATAAATGGTTATAAGATGTAACCACATCATTAGGCTCAAATCTCACTGGGTTGTGTGTTCTTAGCTCAAAGACATGATCCACAATATATATTGTTCATACCCTGGGTCGAGCTCTCCGACCCAGGTTGTTTGGCGACAAGTTGACTGACCTCTTCAGGTTAGAACTATCCGACCTCTTCTCAAAGAGCTCGGCCAAAATCCTGGAGCACCCAGGTATAACTCATACTCTGATTCTACAAAAAAACCTGCTTAATACCCTTGCTAACTTAAGCATTGGAGTCCCTTGCAGGTACCCCCACCCTCCGGTCATGAAGGATCAGCGCCGCCACCAAGTCCAACCAGTTGGACACGGCAGCCCCGACCAGTACAGAAGATCTCATCCGAGATCGACCTACAGTTTTAGGTAACCCTCGGAACATATATAATTCAAGCAAGTTCCATGAAATATTTTTACTCAAATTAATTGAGATGCCCTATAGATAGAATTCTTGGAAGATTTCATTATTTTAACTAAGCTTATTATGTATATATATGCAAAAATAAGAAAGTGAAACTAAAAATTCCTAAAAGATCCAAATATGAAATGCAAAAGTGTTGGGATTAGAAATTTGTCACCCAAAAGTGCCGACTGGTCAGACGACCTCCCCACACTTAAAAGTTTGCACCGTCCTCGGTGCATTCAAAGATGAGCAAGGGAGTACGACGACTTTTCAGATTGCCACCTTCAGCTGGCGGATCAACCGGTGCTGTGTGTTCTTTCTCCACTTCCGTTTTTGCTTGTGGTGCATCAATCATGAAAAACAGAAAATAACACCATAAGATAAGAAAATACAAAAGCAAGGAAGCATACATTGTTGGAATGAGGTAAATCACTAGGATTGAGTGAGTGAATAAGTGTGACATTTATGAAAATAGGGGTGTGGGTCCTAAATTGCACGCGGTTTAGAACACACACTAGGATAAGAGGCTAAGTCACATCACTCATCCTAATGTGCTCGAAATACTTTAAGTAAGCTTGTAAGTTGAGACAAACTATAAAGAAGCACAAAAGTATTCAAGCCAAACACATATGGATGCATATGATCAAGAGGCACAATGCATTGAGATAAATGCACAACATCCGTCAAGATATTGCCTAATCAAAGAATAAGATTCAAATCACATGGTGGCCAAATCATGCAATACAAAAAGATAGAACATGCTTGAAGGCAATTCTCATTCACTTGGTCTTCACAAAAGTTAAGCATGAAGAATTCAAAACTAAGTATCAAAATATAACCTTAACAATAAGCAGCAATATATAGTAAACAAAATCAATAATCCAACACTTATCATGAAAAGCAAAAATTAAAATGAAAAATAAACTAACTAAACAACTAACTAATTATATACCGAAAAGAAATGGTTATGGATGGTGTTTGGAAGTGTCGGATGAGGGGTAGGAGAAGGGAAGAAGAAAGGAGAAGGAAAGAAATGGAAGGAGGAAAAGAAAAGAAGTGTAGTGAAGGAGGAGCATCCACGCGTACGCATGCATGGCGTGCGCGTGGATGATGGTGTAATGGACGCGACGCGTACGCGTGTATCACGCGTGCGTGTTGATGGCTTATTCAGAGAGCGATGCGTCCGCGTCCATCATGCTTACGCGTGGGTTGGTTTGTGCCTCAGGCTTAATGTTCGCATAGTGCACGCGCAACTCTCAGGTTTTGGCTGGGAGGTAAGGATTTGGTATCCACACGTAAGCGTGCGTGGCGCGTGCGCGTAGATAGGCAAAAATGCTTGATGCACGCGTACGTGTGGGGTGCGCGTACGCGCAGATGGTGCTCTATTTTTCAAAATTTCTCTGTTTTTGCACCAATCCAAGCATTCCAAACCTCTAAACAGCTACCAAAACACCATAAAACCTTATTTAACATACCAAACTACCAAATAGACTCAACAAACTGATCCAAATATGAAATTAAGCTAATTCTACCAATATGTACAAAAGAGAAAATGAAAAGATATTACCATGGTGGGGTGTCTTCCACCTAGCACTTTTGTTTATTGTCCTTAAGTTGGACTTATGGAGAGCTCCTCTCAAGGTGGCTTGTGCTTGAATTCTTCTTGAAACTCCCATTAATGCTTGGTTCTCCATTGTGCCCCCAAGATTTCTCCATTGTGCCCCAAGTTCTCCATTGTGCTTGAATTCTTCTTGATGGGATTCTTCACAAGCTTGGGGCTCCCAAAGTCGATCCTCTTCTTGTAATCCAGGATCCCACACTTTATTTTCACACCCGTCTTGAAGTTGATTCTCATTATTAGTCCATTCGGGTGGTGAGCAAGATGAATTCCCAATGAAGTGACCAAAAATCATCCTAGACCCAAGCGATCTAGCTCTATACCAACCCTTGCTATTAAGCTTTGAACATGTCACTATGATGAACCTTGATTTACAATGCCAACTACTAATCATCTCCCTTTTGCTCTTAAAGCCACAAATATTTCTAAGTTGACCATCCGTCTTAAGCAAACCATATTCAAGTGGGATAATGAAGCTTAGAGATAAGAGGGTTACCCACTTGAATGGGAGAATGGATGGTGATGGCTTGGGGAGAGATGTCTCCAATGTCTTTGCAAGCTCTACTCCCTTATGTTCTTCCTTTACCACTTCCGCCTCTTCACAAACTTCTTCAACTTTAATCCTTTGTTCATCAATTTCATCTAACTCTTCTCCATCACTCAAATCATAAATGGGAGGTTGAGAGAAATCTACCTCCACATTGCTTTCTACCTCATTGGAAGAAGGTTCTTTAAGTGCAAAGGATTCACTAACAAGAAGAATGGATGCATGATCTTCATCTCTAAGGAAACTCAATTTTCGCTCCATTCCTTCCAAGTCTTCATTCAACAATTGTCTTAGAGGTTGTGCACTCTCCTCCTCAACATCAAATTCAATCTTCTTGGAGGAATTCTCTATATTTTAGCTTCCCATGGAGGTTCCGCATCTCCTAGGTCTTCAACCACTTCTTTCTTTTCTTCAATGATCATAGGCTCCTCTAATTGTTCTAACACAACATAGCATTCCTCCTTTTCTACCGGAGTTTCCAATCTCTCCTTCATGTTATGCTCTTCAATTAATTCTCCACATGTGACCATGGAAGTGCTTTGAGTACTCAAGCATTGGAAGGCTAATTGACTTACTACTTCGGTCAAGGTAGCCACAAATTCTAGTGTCTCCCTTTGCATCTCTCCTTGCCCTTGAAGGATAAGGCCAAGGGTTTCATCCATTGAGGATTGGGGTGGATAGGAGGGTTCATTGTCTTGGAGAAATGGTTCATAATAGGAAGGTGGTTCTTCTTGGTAATAGTATCGATAAACCCCATTTGTAGGGTTTATCTTGTATTGATTTTAGGGGAATTTATCACCTTTTATCCACATTTATTCAATGAAATAGCATGGTTTCATGATTGTCTCCTAATTTGTACTTAAGTATGAAAACATGCTTTCTAGGCCCTTAATTAGCTAAATTTAATTCACCTTTGATTCCACTAGATGCCTTGATGTGTGTGTTAGTGATTTCAGATTTAGAAGGCTAAGAATGGATCAAAGGAATGAAGAGGAAAAGCATGCAAGTGGAGAACTCATGAAGAAACAAGGATTTGGGATGCTGAGACCCACGCACACACGCAGCAGACGTGCACGCGTGAATTGTGTCGTCACATGGCGACGCGTACGCGTACATGACACGTACGCGTGGATGAAAAGATAAGATAACTATCTTATCTCCAGAAAGGTCACTCCATACTACTATAAATACACTGGAGCACCCAGGTATAACTCATACTCTGATTCTACAAAAAAACCTGCTTAATACCCTTGCTAACTTAAGCATTGGAGTCCCTTGCAGGTACCCCCACCCTCCGGTCATGAAGGATCAGCGCCGCCACCAAGTCCAACCAGTTGGACACGGCAGCCCCGACCAGTACAGAAGATCTCATCCGAGATCGACCTACAGTTTTAGGTAACCCTCGGAACATATATAATTCAAGCAAGTTCCATGAAATATTTTTACTCAAATTAATTGAGATGCCCTATAGATAGAATTCTTGGAAGATTTCATTATTTTAACTAAGCTTATTATGTATATATATGCAAAAATAAGAAAGTGAAACTAAAAATTCCTAAAAGATCCAAATATGAAATGCAAAAGTGTTGGGATTAGAAATTTGTCACCCAAAAGTGCCGACTGGTCAGACGACCTCCCCACACTTAAAAGTTTGCACCGTCCTCGGTGCATTCAAAGATGAGCAAGGGAGTACGACGACTTTTCAGATTGCCACCTTCAGCTGGCGGATCAACCGGTGCTGTGTGTTCTTTCTCCACTTCCGTTTTTGCTTGTGGTGCATCAATCATGAAAAACAGAAAATAACACCATAAGATAAGAAAATACAAAAGCAAGGAAGCATACATTGTTGGAATGAGGTAAATCACTAGGATTGAGTGAGTGAATAAGTGTGACATTTATGAAAATAGGGGTGTGGGTCCTAAATTGCACGCGGTTTAGAACACACACTAGGATAAGAGGCTAAGTCACATCACTCATCCTAATGTGCTCGAAATACTTTAAGTAAGCTTGTAAGTTGAGACAAACTATAAAGAAGCACAAAAGTATTCAAGCCAAACACATATGGATGCATATGATCAAGAGGCACAATGCATTGAGATAAATGCACAACATCCGTCAAGATATTGCCTAATCAAAGAATAAGATTCAAATCACATGGTGGCCAAATCATGCAATACAAAAAGATAGAACATGCTTGAAGGCAATTCTCATTCACTTGGTCTTCACAAAAGTTAAGCATGAAGAATTCAAAACTAAGTATCAAAATATAACCTTAACAATAAGCAGCAATATATAGTAAACAAAATCAATAATCCAACACTTATCATGAAAAGCAAAAATTAAAATGAAAAATAAACTAACTAAACAACTAACTAATTATATACCGAAAAGAAATGGTTATGGATGGTGTTTGGAAGTGTCGGATGAGGGGTAGGAGAAGGGAAGAAGAAAGGAGAAGGAAAGAAATGGAAGGAGGAAAAGAAAAGAAGTGTAGTGAAGGAGGAGCATCCACGCGTACGCATGCATGGCGTGCGCGTGGATGATGGTGTAATGGACGCGACGCGTACGCGTGTATCACGCGTGCGTGTTGATGGCTTATTCAGAGAGCGATGCGTCCGCGTCCATCATGCTTACGCGTGGGTTGGTTTGTGCCTCAGGCTTAATGTTCGCATAGTGCACGCGCAACTCTCAGGTTTTGGCTGGGAGGTAAGGATTTGGTATCCACACGTAAGCGTGCGTGGCGCGTGCGCGTAGATAGGCAAAAATGCTTGATGCACGCGTACGTGTGGGGTGCGCGTACGCGCAGATGGTGCTCTATTTTTCAAAATTTCTCTGTTTTTGCACCAATCCAAGCATTCCAAACCTCTAAACAGCTACCAAAACACCATAAAACCTTATTTAACATACCAAACTACCAAATAGACTCAACAAACTGATCCAAATATGAAATTAAGCTAATTCTACCAATATGTACAAAAGAGAAAATGAAAAGATATTACCATGGTGGGGTGTCTTCCACCTAGCACTTTTGTTTATTGTCCTTAAGTTGGACTTATGGAGAGCTCCTCTCAAGGTGGCTTGTGCTTGAATTCTTCTTGAAACTCCCATTAATGCTTGGTTCTCCATTGTGCCCCCAAGATTTCTCCATTGTGCCCCAAGTTCTCCATTGTGCTTGAATTCTTCTTGATGGGATTCTTCACAAGCTTGGGGCTCCCAAAGTCGATCCTCTTCTTGTAATCCAGGATCCCACACTTTATTTTCACACCCGTCTTGAAGTTGATTCTCATTATTAGTCCATTCGGGTGGTGAGCAAGATGAATTCCCAATGAAGTGACCAAAAATCATCCTAGACCCAAGCGATCTAGCTCTATACCAACCCTTGCTATTAAGCTTTGAACATGTCACTATGATGAACCTTGATTTACAATGCCAACTACTAATCATCTCCCTTTTGCTCTTAAAGCCACAAATATTTCTAAGTTGACCATCCGTCTTAAGCAAACCATATTCAAGTGGGATAATGAAGCTTAGAGATAAGAGGGTTACCCACTTGAATGGGAGAATGGATGGTGATGGCTTGGGGAGAGATGTCTCCAATGTCTTTGCAAGCTCTACTCCCTTATGTTCTTCCTTTACCACTTCCGCCTCTTCACAAACTTCTTCAACTTTAATCCTTTGTTCATCAATTTCATCTAACTCTTCTCCATCACTCAAATCATAAATGGGAGGTTGAGAGAAATCTACCTCCACATTGCTTTCTACCTCATTGGAAGAAGGTTCTTTAAGTGCAAAGGATTCACTAACAAGAAGAATGGATGCATGATCTTCATCTCTAAGGAAACTCAATTTTCGCTCCATTCCTTCCAAGTCTTCATTCAACAATTGTCTTAGAGGTTGTGCACTCTCCTCCTCAACATCAAATTCAATCTTCTTGGAGGAATTCTCTATATTTTAGCTTCCCATGGAGGTTCCGCATCTCCTAGGTCTTCAACCACTTCTTTCTTTTCTTCAATGATCATAGGCTCCTCTAATTGTTCTAACACAACATAGCATTCCTCCTTTTCTACCGGAGTTTCCAATCTCTCCTTCATGTTATGCTCTTCAATTAATTCTCCACATGTGACCATGGAAGTGCTTTGAGTACTCAAGCATTGGAAGGCTAATTGACTTACTACTTCGGTCAAGGTAGCCACAAATTCTAGTGTCTCCCTTTGCATCTCTCCTTGCCCTTGAAGGATAAGGCCAAGGGTTTCATCCATTGAGGATTGGGGTGGATAGGAGGGTTCATTGTCTTGGAGAAATGGTTCATAATAGGAAGGTGGTTCTTCTTGGTAATAGTATCGATAAACCCCATTTGTAGGGTTTATCTTGTATTGATTTTAGGGGAATTTATCACCTTTTATCCACATTTATTCAATGAAATAGCATGGTTTCATGATTGTCTCCTAATTTGTACTTAAGTATGAAAACATGCTTTCTAGGCCCTTAATTAGCTAAATTTAATTCACCTTTGATTCCACTAGATGCCTTGATGTGTGTGTTAGTGATTTCAGATTTAGAAGGCTAAGAATGGATCAAAGGAATGAAGAGGAAAAGCATGCAAGTGGAGAACTCATGAAGAAACAAGGATTTGGGATGCTGAGACCCACGCACACACGCAGCAGACGTGCACGCGTGAATTGTGTCGTCACATGGCGACGCGTACGCGTACATGACACGTACGCGTGGATGAAAAATTTTCAAGCGACGCGTATGTGTGACCTACGCGTACGCGTCGATACTCGCACGTGACTCACTTAAATGCAAAATGCTGGGGGCGAATTGTGGGCTTCCTAGGCCCAAATCCAACTCATTTCTGATGCTATTTAACCCAAGGATTGAAGGGGAATCACATGTCTAGTTATCATATTTTAGTTTTAGTCTAGTTTTTGGAGGGAAAGTTAGTTTTAGAGAGAGAAGCTCTCACTTCTCTCTAGGATTAGGATTAGGTTAGATCTAGATTAGAATCTCTTAGATCTAGGTTAATTTCATGCTATGATTTACTTTTCCTTTTGTAATTCTTCTTCCTCTACCTTTCCTCTTTCTAGTTTTGCATTTAATTCTTGTAATCCTCTACTTTTATGTTGATGCACTTTTGTTCTTCTATTTCTCTTTCAATGCAATTTATGATTCATGTTCCTTTATTGTTGAATTGCTTAATTCATGTTGCTTACTTTTATTGCCTTTTATGTGTTTGATGAAATGCTTTTTCTAGCTTTAGTGTAGATTTTTCTCCTCTTGGCTTTAGTAGAGTAATTAGTGACTCTTGAGTTATCTAATGCCTTTGTTGATTGAAGATTAGAAGTTGCTAGTTGATTTGAATGCCTCTAATGCTAATCTTTCCTTAGGAGTTGATTAGAACTTGAGGAATCAAATTGATTCATCCACTTGACTTTCCTCCATGGTTAGAGGTTAACTAAGTGGGAGAAATGGACAATTTGTAGTCATAATTAAGGAGGATAACTAGGATAGGACTTCTAGTTCTCATATCTTGCCAAGAGCTTTGTTAGTTGTTAGTTTATTTCCTTTGCCATTTATATTTCTTGCTAATTATCCCCAAAATCCCAAAATACGCCTCATAACCAATAACAAGAACACTTTATCGCCATTCCTAGGGAGAACGACCCAAGGTTCCAATACTTTGGTTTATATTTTTTGGGGTTTATTTTAGTGACAAACAATCTTTTGTATGAAAGGATTATTGTTTGGTTTAGAAACTATACTTGCAACGAGAATTCATTTGTGAATTCTAAACCATCAATTTTCCATTCATCAAAAATGGCGCTGTTGTCGGGGAGTTGTAATGGTGTCGTGTTATTGGTTATTGTATATATGTGAATAATGTGAATAGCTTGAATTTTGGATTGCTTGTTAGTTTTTGCTAGTTTTAGTACTTTGTTTCATTATTTCTTATTAGCTTTTGTTTCTTATTTTCTCATTTTATTATGAATTCTCACTTTGGCTATGAGTTTGGTTTTAACCATGTTGTAGGAAATGGAAGCTTCAATGAGAATGTGCATCAAGGATGGGACAGTCAAAGGTGGGAGGAGCCATACGCATATGATCAATCCTATTGGCAACAACCTCCACCAGTACAATGTGAACAAGAGCCATTCTATGATGTATACCAATCAAATGGCTATGGTGAATCCTATTATGATTTTCAAGAACCACCACCATATGCCTATGAGCCATACCCTCAACATAACCCTCAACCATACTCACAAGCCTATTCTTACCAACCACCTTCATATGACCCTAATCCATATCCACCATTTCAATAACCATATGAGCCACATATAGAGCCACCACCACTCCAACATCACTACTTTCAAGAGCCAACCCATCCATACTATTACCAAGATGAACCACCTCTAATGTATGAAAATTTTCAACCACAAGATGACTACTACTTACCACCACAACCTCCCATGGAAGAATACTCATGTCCATCGATCCAAGAACCATATGATCCTACTCATGATATCCAAGCAGAACAAGAGTCAAGGGATCGTCTGAAGGAAGCATTGGATCAATTTCAAGCAACCATGGAGTGTGTTGTGCAACAAGTGGAAAGAATAGAAAATATTGAACCACCACAACTCTACCAAGAAGAACCACCTTCCTACTATGAGTCCTTCCTCTAAGATGATGAACCCTTCCATCCACCCCAACCTCCAATGGATGACATCCTTGATGTCATTGTTCAAGGGCCAGAGGAGATGAAAAGGGATGTACAACAATTTACGGCCGCCTTGGACGAGGTGGTTAACCGGTTAGCATCCCAATGCTTAGACACTCAAAGAGCTCCCATGGCTACATGTGAAGAACCCAAGGAAGAGCATAGCATGAGGGAAAGATTGGATGATGAGAAATATTGCTTTGTATTGGAACAATTGGAGGAAGCTACAATTGTTGAAGACAAGGAAGAAGTGGTTGAAGACTTAAGAGATGTGGAACCTCCATGAGAATCTAGAATTGATGAAAACCCCTCCAAGAAGATTGCATTTGATGCTAAGGAGGAATATGCACAACCTCCATGGCATATCCCATATGAAGACTTGGATGGGATAGAGCGACAATCGAGTTCCCTGGGTGATGAAGATCAAGCATCAAGCCTTAGTGGTGAAGAATCCTTTGAGCATGAAGAACCTTCTCCCGGTGGATTTGAAAGTGTTGTGGAGGTAAATTTCTCTCACCCTCCCAATTATGATTTGAGTAAGGGAAAAGGTTTAGATAAAATTGTTGAACAAAGGATTACATTTGAGAAAACTTGTGAAGAGGTGGAAGTCCCTAGAAATAGAAGGATGGGGGTTGGTTACGCTTTGTCAAGATCCTTGGAATCGTATTTGCCTAGGTTGCCATCTACTCCTTCCTTTGACTGGGTGAAATTCGTTTCTATTAGCTTTATTATCCCACTTGAATATGGTTTGCTTGAAATGGATGGCCAACTTAGGGATCTTTGTGGGATGAAGCGTAAGCGAAAAGGGTTTTGTGATTGGCGTTGCAAATCAAGGCTCATTAGGATTGATGCATCAAACATGAAATATAAAGGTTGGAGTAGTGCTTAATTAGATGGGTCTAGGAGGATTGTTGGTCACTTTATTGAGAATTCACCTTGCTTGCCACCGGGATGGACTAATGATGATCAATTCAAGGATGGGTGTGGAAACAAGATATGGGATCCGGGAATACATAAGGATCACCTTTGGGAGCCTATAGCTTGTGAGGAACTCCATCAAGGCTTGAAGATATTAAATTTGAAGAATGGAGCTTATTGGAGATTCAAGCATTGGTGGATGTTCAAAGATAGCTTCAAGCACAAGCCACCTTGAGAGGAGCTCCCCATAAGTCCAACTTAAGGACAATAAACAAAAGTACTAGGTGGGAGACACCCCACCATGGTAAACTCTTTTCATTTTTCTCTTTTGTACATATTGGTAGAATTAGTTTAATTTCATGTTTGGATTAGTTTGTTGAATTTAATTGGTAGTCTAGCATGATTGAATAAGGTTTTATGGTGTTTTGGTAGTTTTTTGGAGGTTTGCTACGCTTGGATTGGTGCAAAAACATAGAAAAATTTTGAAAAATAGAGCACCATCCATGCGTACGCACACCCCACACGTACGCATGCATCAAGCATTTTCACCTATCCACGCGCACGCGCCACGCACGCGTACGCGTGGATACCAAATCCCTACCTCCCAGCCAAAAACCCCGAGAGTTGCGCGTGCACTGTGCAAACATTGTGCTTGAGGCACAAACCAAACCATGTGTAAGCGTGAAGGACGTGCGCGCGTCAACTCTCTGGTTTGCCATGCATGCGTACATGTGAGCCACGCATACGCGTCGAACCCATTTCACCATCACCCACGCGTGCATGCCATGCACGCGTACGCGGGGATGCGCCTCCTTCACTACACTTTTTTTCTTCTCCTCTTTCCATTTCTTTCCTTCTTCTTTCTTCTTCCCCTCTCCTACCCTTCATCCAACACTTCCAAACACCATCCATAACCACTTATTTTAGTTAGTCAATTAGTTAGTTAGTTTAATTTTCATTTCATTTTCTATTTCTCGTTATAAGTGTTGGATTATTAATCTTATTTACTATCTCTTGCTGCTGACAATTGATAGGATGTTAGTTTAACATCAAATTTTGTTGATTTCAATTGTTAGATCCCTTGATTGAGGTTATATTTTGCTACTTCGCTTTAAGTTCTTCATGCTTCCTTTTGTGAACACCAAGTGATGAGAATTGCCCTCGAGCTTGTACATCCTTTTGAATTGCATGATTTGGCCACCATGTAATTTGAATCCTTTCCTCGATTAGGCAAGTTCTTGATGAATGTTGTGCATTTACCTTAATGCACTGTGTTTCATGATCATATGCATCCATATGTGTTTGGCTTGGATACATTTGTGCGTCTTTATGGTTGTCTCAACTTACAAGCACACTTAGAGTATTTCAAGTACATTAGGATGAGTGACTGATAAACCCCATATTTAGGGTTTCTCTTGTGTTGAATTTAGAGAGTTTTGTCAACCTTTCTCCCATTTATCCAATGAAATAGCATGATTTTGTAAATTCTCCTTTAATTGTGCTTAAGAGTGAAAACATGCTTTTTAGGTCCTTAATTGTTTAATCTTGATTTACCTTTGATTCTATTAGATGCCTTGATATGTTTGTTAAATAATTTCAGATTTAGGAGGCAAAGATTGGATCAAGGGAATGAAGGAAAAGCATGTAAAAATGGATAACTCATGAAGAAATGAAGGAATCGTAAAAGCTGTCAAGCCGACCTCTTTGCACTTAATTGGCCATAACTTGAGCTACAGAGGTTCAAATAACGCGGTTTCAGTTGCGTTGGAAATCTAACATCCGGAGCTTCGAAACGATATAATATTTGCCATAGCTGCTATACGTATGGTGACGCGTACGCGCATAGTACGCGCACGTGTCGTTGCTGCCATATGATCCACTTAAAGCAATACGTGGCCAGCGAATTCTAAAGCCTTGTGAGCCCAATCCAACTCATTTCTGATGCTATTTAAGCCAATGATTAAAGGGGAATCAATATACTTTACATACTTTCACACATTAGTTTAGTTTAGTTTAATTTTTGGAGGGAAAGTTAGTTTTTAGAGAGAGAAGCTCTCACTTCTCTCTAGGATTAGGATTAGGTTAGATCTAGCTTAGAATTTCTTAGATCTAGGTTTAATTCATGCTTTGATTTACTTTTCTCTTTGTAATTCTTCTTCTTCTACCTTTTCTCTCTCTAGTTTTGCTTTTAATTCTTGTAATCCCTTGCTTTTATGTTGATGCATTTTTGTTCTTCTATTTTCCTTTAATGCAAATTTATGATTCATGTTTCTTTATTATTCATTTGATTTGTTGTTGTTTAATTCCTTGCAATTGAGTAGTGTAGATTTACTTTTCTTGCAATTTTACTATATTTTCCTTTTATGTCTTCTAAGTGTTTGATAAAATACTTAGTTGGATTTTAGAGTAGAATTTTATGCTCTTGGCTTGGGAAGGTAACTTAGGAACTCTTGAGTTGCTAATGTCCAAGTGATTGACGATTGGGAGCCATTAACTCTAGATCTCACTAATTGATTTGGTGTAGAACTAGGACTTATGGACTTGGATTGACATAGCTCACTTGACTTTCCTTTACTATTAGTTAGGGGATGACTTAGTGGGGTTGATCCTTGCCAATTCTCATGTTGTGGTTAGTGATTAGGATAGAGATCCTTGACCACCAACCTTTGCCAAGACCTCTTTAGTTGTAAGTTTATTTCCATTTCCATTTACATTTACATTTCATGCCTCTTATCAAAAACCCCAAAACATACCTCATAACCAATAACAAGACACTTTGTTGCAATTCTCAGGGAGAACGACCCGAGGTTTAAATACTTCGGTTTATAGATTTTAGGGGTTTGTACTTGTGACAAACAATCTTTTGTGTGAAAAGACTATTGTTGGTTTAGAAACTATACTTGCAATGAGACTTCATTTGTGAATTCTAAACCACACAAAAATCCAATCATCAGTGACGTGCATGCTTCTTTTGTGACATAACTTTTTATGCTAGTGTGTGTTCTAAACCGCACAATTTAGACACACCTATTTATCCTCAATGCCACATTAATTCACTCACTCAATTCTAGTGATTAGTACCCCATCCCAATAATGTATGCTTCCTTGCTTTTGTATTTTCTCATCTTATGGTGTTATTTTCTATTTTCATGAATGATGCACTGCAAGCAAAAACGGAAGCGGGAGAAAGAACATGCAGCAACCGGTTGACCTATCAGCTGACGGTAGCAATCCGGAGAGTCGCCGTACTCCCTTGCTCATCTTTGAATGTACCGAGGACGGTGCAAACTTTGAAATATATATATATATATATATATATATTGTGGAACATGATTTTTGAGCTAAAAACACACATCCTAGTGAGTTTTGAGCCTAATGGTGGATTTGTTGTTGTTTAATTCCTTGCAATTGAGTAGTGTAGATTTACTTTTCTTGCAATTTTACTATATTTTCCTTTTATGTCTTCTAAGTGTTTGATAAAATACTTAGTTGGATTTTAGAGTAGAATTTTATGCTCTTGGCTTGGGAAGGTAACTTAGGAACTCTTGAGTTGCTAATGTCCAAGTGATTGACGATTGGGAGCCATTAACTCTAGATCTCACTAATTGATTTGGTGTAGAACTAGGACTTATGGACTTGGATTGACATAGCTCACTTGACTTTCCTTTACTATTAGTTAGGGGATGACTTAGTGGGGTTGATCCTTGCCAATTCTCATGTTGTGGTTAGTGATTAGGATAGAGATCCTTGACCACCAACCTTTGCCAAGACCTCTTTAGTTGTAAGTTTATTTCCATTTCCATTTACATTTACATTTCATGCCTCTTATCAAAAACCCCAAAACATACCTCATAACCAATAACAAGACACTTTGTTGCAATTCTCAGGGAGAACGACCCGAGGTTTAAATACTTCGGTTTATAGATTTTAGGGGTTTGTACTTGTGACAAACAATCTTTTGTGTGAAAAGACTATTGTTGGTTTAGAAACTATACTTGCAATGAGACTTCATTTGTGAATTCTAAACCACACAAAAATCCAATCATCAGTGACGTGCATGCTTCTTTTGTGACATAACTTTTTATGCTAGTGTGTGTTCTAAACCGCACAATTTAGACACACCTATTTATCCTCAATGCCACATTAATTCACTCACTCAATTCTAGTGATTAGTACCCCATCCCAATAATGTATGCTTCCTTGCTTTTGTATTTTCTCATCTTATGGTGTTATTTTCTATTTTCATGAATGATGCACTGCAAGCAAAAACGGAAGCGGGAGAAAGAACATGCAGCAACCGGTTGACCTATCAGCTGACGGTAGCAATCCGGAGAGTCGCCGTACTCCCTTGCTCATCTTTGAATGTACCGAGGACGGGACAAACTTTGAAATATATATATATATATATATATATTGTGGAACATGATTTTTGAGCTAAAAACACACATCCTAGTGAGTTTTGAGCCTAATGGTGGGGTTACATCTTATAACCACTTATTTTCCTTCTTGTGTGCATTATTCTCTTTCTATGATTGTAATCTTTGATTTGTTTGATTCTTTATGTCCATTATTTTGTGTATTCATGCATTTACGTGATTGAGGCCATCATTTCATTTAGCTCACTCGCCCAAAAAGCCTTATCTTTTAACCTCCATTGTTAGCCAATTTGATCGTACGATTAACTCACTTATTCTCTAATTTTAGCACATTACAAGCCTTGAAACGAAAAACAATAAAAGTCCTTAATTTGGATCTTTGATTAGCTTAGACTAGTGTGTGTATAATATTCAAGTGTGGAAAATCTTGGGTCATTGGTTGAATAAAAGGGTAGTTTTATATTTTTGTTGAAAATATTGGGAATTGGGTGCATACTCATGTATCAATCAAATGTATAGACCTTATGCATTGATGTTCTTGTATATAGTTTGAAAGGAAAAAAAAAGAAAAATGAGAAAAACAAAAGAAAAAAAGAAAAAAAAGTATTAAAAGAAAAAGAAAAAAATAGAAAGAAAAGAAAAAGAAAAGAAAAGAAATAAAAGGGGACAAAATGCCCCAAAGTAAAGTTCAATAAAAATCAATGCATAAGTGTTGTGAAATGAAAAGAAAATGCATGAGTATGTGAAAAAGTGAGAAGAATGGATAGTTAGGTTAGCTTTGAAATTGTATAGGATGCCATAGGTTAGGTGGGAAGTTTAAGCTTATCAAAAGATCCAAATTCAAGCTCACTTGACCAAATATGCATCCTACCTTGACCCTAACCCCATTACAACCTATGGAAAGACTTCATGATATTTGTATGCATGCATGAAATAAATGTTTATTGTTAGATGAAAAACAAATCTTGGAAAGCATGATTAGGGGAGAATTGAGTGAATCAACCCTAACTCTTGAGCGACTAGAGTGCAAACACTTCCGATGAGAGTTTGATGCTCAATTACATGTTTCCACCTAGAATCATTTCTTCTTGCAAGTTTGTAAAAATATTTAATAACTCAATTTAATTGTGGATTGGATTTGCTAGTCCTTAGCCCTTGTGTGTATATGCTTCTTGGGAATTGATTTGTTTTGACCAAGTAATTATATTCATTTAGATAGTTGCATATAGGTAGATTGCATTTAGTTAGATTTCATTGAATAAATATTGATACCCTTTGTTTCTCTCTTGGTTTAAGCATGAGGACATGCTTGGTTTAAGTGTTTGTAGGGTTTATCTTGTATTGATTTTAGGAGAATTTATCACCTTTTACCCACATTTATTCAATGAAATAGCATGGTTTCATGATTGTCTCCTAATTTGTACTTAAGTGTGAAAACATGCTTTCTAGGCCCTTAATTAGCTAAATTTAAATCACCTTTGATTCCACTAGATGCCTTGATGTGTGTGTTAGTGATTTCAGGTTTAGAAGGCTAGGAATGGATCAAAGGAATGAAGAAAAAAAGCATGCAAGTGGAGAACTCATGAAGAAACAAGGATTTGGGATGCTAAGACCCACGCGCATGCGCAGCAGACGCGCACGCGTGAATTGTGACGTCGCATGGCGACGCGTACGCCCACATGATGTGTACGCGTGGATGGAAAATTGTCAAGCGACGCATACGCGTGACCTACGCGTACGCGTCGATGCTCTCACGTGACTCACTTAAAGGCAAAATGCTGGGGCGAATTCTGGGCTTCCTAGGCCCAAATCCAACTCATTTCTGATGCTATTTAACCCAAGGACTGAAGGGAAATCACATGTCTAGTTATCATATTTTAGTTTTAGTCTAGATTTTGGAGGGAAAGTTAGTTTTAGAGAGGGAAGCTCTCACTTCTCTCTAGGATTAGTCTTAGGTTAGATCTAGATTAGAATCTCTTAGATCTAGGTTAATTTCATGCTTTGATTTACTTTTCCTTTTGTAATTCTTCTTCCTCTACCTTTCCTCTTTCTAGTTTTGCATTTAATTCTTGTAATCCTCTACTTTTATGTTGATGCACTTTTGTTCTTCTATTTCTCTATCAATGCAATTTATGATTCACGTTCCTTTATTGTTGAATTGCTTAATTCATGTTGCTTACTTTTATTGCCTTTTATGTGTTTGATGAAATGCTTCTTCTAGCTTTAGTTTAGATTTTTCTCCTTTTGGCTTTAGTAGAGTAATTTGTGACTCTTGAGTTATCTAATGCCTTTGTTGATTGAAGATTAGAAGTTGCTAGTTGATTTGAATGCCTCTAAAGCTAGTCTTTCCTTAGGAGTTGATTAGGACTTGAGGAATCAAATTGATTCATCCACTTGACTTTCTTCCATGGTTAGAGGTTAACTAAGTGGGAGCAATGGACAATTTGTAGTCACAATTGAGGAGGATAACTAGGATAGGACTTCTAGTTCTCATATCTTGCCAAGAGCTTTGTTAGTTGTTAGTTTATTTCTTTTGCCATTTACATTTCTTGCCAATTATCCCCAAAACTTCAAAATACGCCTCATAACCAATAACAAGAACACTTTATCGCAATTCCTAGGGAGAACGACCCGAGGTTCCAATACTTTGGTTTATATTTTTTGGGGTTTGTTTTAGTGACAAACAATCTTTTGTATGAAAGGATTATTGTTTGGTTTAGAAATTATACTTGCAACGAGAATTCATTTGTGAATTCTAAACCATAAATTTTCCATTCATCAAGTATGGAGGAGGTGGTTCTTGGAAGTATTGCGGTTGGGATGGTGGTTGTTCAATATGTGGCTCATGTGGCTCAAAAGGTGGTTGGTATGGTGGATATGGATTAGGGTCATATGAAGGTGGTTGGTGAAAAGGGGCTTGTGAGTATGGTTGAGGATTATGTTGAGGATATGTCTCATAGGCATATGGTGGTGGTTCTTGAAAGTCACAAGGAGATTCACCATAGCCATTGGATTGATATGCATCATAGAATGGCTCTTGTTCATAGTGCATTGGTGGAGGTTGTTGCCATGAAGATTGATCATATGTATATGGCTCCTCCCACCTTTGATTGTCCCATCCTTGATACATATCCTCATTGTAGCTCTCATTGCCTACAATATAGTGAGAACCAAACTCGTAGCCAAGGTGAGAATTCATAATAAAAAGGGAAAAATAGAAACAAAAGCTAATAAGAAAGAATGAAACAAAGTCCTAAAGCTAGCAAAAACTAACAAGCAATCCAAAAATCAAGCTATTCACAATATTCACATATATACAATAACCAATAACACAACACCATTGCAATTTCCTGGCAACGGCGCCATTTTGATGAATGGATTTTCGGTGGTTTAGAATTTAACAAATGAAATCTCGTTGCAAGTATAGTTTCTAAACCAACAATAATCCTTTCATACAAAAATTTGGTTGTCACAAGTAACAAACCCCTAAAAATAATAACCGAAGTATTCAAACCTTGGTTCGTTCTGCCTAGGAATTATAATAATGTATTTTTGTTATTGGTTATGAGATATTTTGGGGGTTTTTGGGATAAGAGACAAGAAATGTAAATGGCAAAGGAAATAAACTCACAACTAACAAAGCTCTTAGCAAGGCATGAGAATTAGAAGTCCTATCCTAGTTATCCTCCTCAATTGTGACCACAAATGTCCATTGCTCCCACTTAGTTAACCTCTAACCATGGAGAAAAGTCAAGTGGATAAATCAATTTGATTCCTCAAGTCCTAATCAACTCCTAAGGAAAGACTAGCTTTAGAGGCATTCAAATCAACTAGCAACTTCTAATTATTAATCAACAAAGGGATTAGATAGCTCAAGAGTCACTAATTACTCTACCAAAGCCAAGAGGAACAAAATCTATACTAAAACCCAACCAAACATTTCATCAAACACTTGGAAGGCATAAAAGGAAAGTAAAATGAATTAAGCAACAACAAAGCATTTCAACAATGGAGGAATCATAAATTGCATAAAAGGAAAATGGAAGAACAAAATTGCATCAACATAAGAGTAGAGAATTACATGAATTAAATGCTAAACTAGAGAGAGGAGAAGTAGAAGAAGAAGAATTACAAAAGAAAAAGTAAATCAAAGCATGAAATTAACCTAGATCTAAGAGATTCTAATCTGGATCTAACCTAATCCTAATTCTAGAGAGAAGTGAGAGCTTCTCTCTCTAAAACTAATTTTCCCTCTAAAAACTAGACTAAAACTAAAATATGAAGTAGTGTGTTGATTCCTCTTCATTCCTTGGATTAAATAGCATCAGAATTCGCCCCCAGCAAATTCACTTTAAGTGGGTCACATGTGAACATCGACGCGTATGCGCAGGTCACGCGTACGCGTCGCTTGACAATTTTCCATCCACGCGTACACATCATGTGCGCGTACGCGTCGCCTTGCGACCTCGTCATTTCACGCGTGCGCGTCTGCTGCGCGTGCGTGTGGAGTGAATTTCTCCCAATCCTTGATTTTCCATGATTTATCCACTTTTCATGCTTTCCTCTCCGTTCCTTTGATCTATTCCTAGCCTTTTCAACCCGAAATTACTAACACACGCATCAAGGCATCTAGTGGAATCAAAGGTGAGTTAAGATCAACCAATTAAGGGCCTAAAAAGCATATTTTCACACTTAAGCACAAATTAGGAGACAATCATGAAACCATGGTATTTCATTGAATAAATGTGGGTAAAAGGTCACAAAATCCTCTAATTTAAGCACAAGATAAACCCTAAAAATGGAGTTTATTAGCCTCTTACTTTTCAGATAGGAGAGGAGATGAGTAGGGGTCTTCGGGGGAGGGGGTAGCTTTCGGGTAGTCTAATAGGTTTAGGGGTTTTTTTAATATAAAAATCAAAACGGCGCCGTTTTGGGAGATTTATCCAATCGGAAAACTTAAAAAAACCGACCGGTTCTGCTTGTTCACCCAATTGAATCGTGGCGGTCCGATTCAGTTTTCATAACCATGATTAAAATAATATGATAATGATTTGGAGAAAAATGGAATTATGTGTAAATTTAATTTAAAAAAATAGTATTCGTGATGAACAATTTTACTGTATTGTTTTAAGAATATATGTAAATTACAAAAATATATGCAACAATATTTCACACTTTTTCTAAAGAATAAGTTATGTCTTATTATATGTGTAAAAATTTTGTTGATGCATTGAAGTGGTTTCTTATAGTTAAGTTTATCTTTTTTATTTAATATAAAACCAAGTACAACTAATTATGGTATAATAATTTTTGCAAATTATCAAAATCCATTATATATTGACTTTGTTCAATTTTTTTTCTCAAACCATTTCTATAACAGTATATGAAGAAAAACTGAGAGTTTGGTGTCTAATTATACGTTTTCATTTTATTCAAATTACTAAACAATGTCAACTATAACTGTCGTACAAAAACTTGGTTAAAATTGTAATTACCATTCAATTTTTTGATTTTTTTCACACTGTTTTTTTATTGGTAAATTTATTCACATGAGTTAACATATATAGCTTATTTAACTTGTGAATTTTTTTTACATAAAACGATTGTAAAAAAAGTGTTACGAGTTTAAGTAACAATGATTTAAACATATGTAGCTTAAGATAATAGTCTTTACTTAACTAGATTATACCCAGATGGTTTATTTCTAAAGAGAACATTGCAATATGTGGGAATATGCATTTTGCGGCGGTTTAAACAAAACCGCCGCAAAATGTAAAACAATAACTCCCCTGGCAGTTTATATAGCGGCGGTTTTCAAAAATACGCCGCTAAAAGCATACCTGATTGACATACAGCGGCGGTTCGAGAAAAACCGCCGCTAAATGCCGGCCTGATTGCAGCACCAACCCAGAACCGCCGCTATATGCGCCACAGATTGTCGTTTCGCGGCGGTTTTACAAAACCGCCGCAAACTTTCCACAGCTATCTGCTGGATTTGTTGTAGTGAAATATGCAGATCGGATCGGATCCAAGCTTAAAAACGATGGATATTTGATCCGGTGATTTTAGTGCGGATTGGATCGAGATTTTGGTCATATATGATCAGATCCGATCCACGTTCACTCTTACATATATTGAGTTTAAAAATTATTTGCTTAGATGTCGTCATTAGAAATTTTTAAAATGTTATTTATAAATTATCAGTTATTTATTTTGGTTGTTATTTTTTAAATTTTAAATTATTTTCTTGAGTTGTTTTGCTTAGATTGTTATTTTTAAAATTTTAAGTTATTTGGTTAGGTTATTTTGCTTAGGTTGTTATTTTTAAATACACTTTCTTAGGTTGTTAGATATTTAGTTTTTAATATTGTTAAATTAATTTAAGAAAATTATTTATAGACTATTTACTTAGGTTGTTATTTTTAAAATTTTTAAATCATAGTTACATTTTATTTTTGTTATAATAATATTACTCTTTTATTTAAAGAAAAAGCTAATAAATTATAATCTTCGAAAAAATTAAGTTAATATAATAACTAATAAATTAAACTCTAAATAAGTTCACGTAATTGATTGTAGTTACTTCATATTTCTCTTTATTCTCTTTGATTTTCGAAAAAACTATAATGTTAAATTAGTTAGTTATTAGGATTTATAATTTAAATTTATTTGTTTTATCTGTGAACCAAGTTATGAGTCAACTCTAAAAGTATGAATTAGAGATGTATAGTACAACACCTTTATTGCTGAGTACCAATTACTTTCTTTATATATTTTTTTATTTGAAATTTTTTTATTTTTTTAATGGCAGTTGGTGTTCACAAAATTATTGAAATTAATTTTATAGTTGAAATTTCGTGTTTATGTATACAAATGATAAAGTTATAGACACTATCAAACTATAAAAATTCTCTGCTATCATACTCAATTGAGATGATTTGGCTCGATAAAAACGTTAATTTTCTACCACTTTTTTAATTAATATTAAATATGTATTATTCATATTTCAAATGTGTTTATTTATTCTTTTTATTTATTCTTTAATTTTTGTTTATCATTTTTATTCGGCTAGGGGTGGCAAACGGGTCTAAATCCGCCAGGCCGGACCGCGTAACCCACCAAAAAAGGCGGGCCGGGCTGGAAAATTGGGACCGCCAAATAACAAAAGTTCGCTTAACCCGCACTGCTTAAACCGCTGGTTTTGGCGGGCTTTGGCGGGCAGGGCGGGCTTCCCCGCCGGGCTTAGTATTTTTTTAGCAAGGGGTATTTTTATAATTTTTTTTACCAAAACTCAACTTCCCCAACCCAACTTACAAGAGAATGAAGATGAAAATTGGGTGTTTTAGATTATGTTTGTTTTGTTTTAGAGACAATATTGCTAATTATGTTTTGGATTATGTTTATTTTGTTTTGGAAACAATATTTATAATTACAAAGACTTTAATGTTTGTGAATACAAAAATTATAATTTGTTTATACTTTTAGAAATTATAATAGTTAAAAGTAAAAAACAAAAGAGATTTTTTTATATCTTTATATATATTATTTAATAGTTAAAAGTAAAAAAAAAAAAAAAAAAAAAAAAAAAAAAAAAAGAAAGTGATTGTATAATAACTCACTTTAGTGAATAAAGAGCTAGGATATCTCCTTCTAAGTAGAGAGTGGCCTACTGTCTATGAATCTCAATTGAATTGAATT
>NC_029790.2:92472602-92472956 GCF_000816755.2 Arachis ipaensis
AATTATTTTCTTTACATATTTTTCTTATTTAAAATTTCTCTATTTTTTTCTAATGGTATTTGGTATTCTTAAAATTGTTAAGATTAATTCTACAGTTGAGAATTTGTGTGTACGTATAAGAATGATAAAGTTATAGACACTATCGAGCTACAAAAATTTTATGCTGTCATACTCAATTGAGATGGTTTGGTTCGATGAAGACGTGAGTTTTCTATTACTTTTTTAATTAATATTGAATATGTATTGTTGATATTTCAAATGTGTTCATTTATCCTTTTTATTTGTTCTTTGATTTTTTGTTTATTAATTCTAGAGAAGAAAAATACATATTTTAGTTAAGATGATTCTTGTATC
>NC_029790.2:92473449-92494128 GCF_000816755.2 Arachis ipaensis
ATAACTAATAAACTTCAAATAAGTTCACGTAATTATTTGTAGTTACCTCATATTCCTCTTCACTCTCTTTGATTTTCGAAAAAATTAATGTTAAATTAGTTAATTATTAGGGTTTATAATTTAAATTTATTTATTTTATCTATGAATTCTAGTTATGACTTATGAGTTAACTATAAAAATACGAGTTAAAGATGTATAGTACAATTTTCCCGTTTCTTAGTACAATTAATTACTTTCTTTACATATTTACATTATTTAAATCTTTTCAACTTTTTCTAATGCCAGTTGGTATTCACAAAATTACTGAGATTGATCCTATAATTGAGAATTTGTGCGTACGTATATAAATGATAAGGTTATAGACACTATCGAGCCACAAAAATTCTCTGTTGCCATACTCAATTGAGATGGTTTGGTTCGACGAAGACATGAGTTTTCTACTATATTTTTTAATTAATTTTGAATATGTATTATTGATATGTCAAATGTGTTTATCTACTTTTTTTATTTGTTTTTTGATTTTTGTTTATCAATTCTATGAAAGAAAAATACATACCTCGATTAAAAAGGCTTTTGTGTCTAGATTACATTTCATTCTTATTATAATAATATTACTCTTTTATTTAAAGAAAAACTAATAATTTATAATTTTCAAAAAAACCTAAGTTCACGTAATAATTAATAAACTTTAAATAAATTCACGTAAATGATTGTAGTTACCTCATATTCTTTTTCATTCTCTTTGATTTTCGAAAAAACTATAGTGTTAAATTACTTAGTTACGAGGGTTTATAATTTAAATTTATTTGTTTTATCTATAAACCCTAGCTATGAGTCAAATATAAAAATATCAGTTAGAGATGTATAGTACAACACGTTCGTTGCTTAATTAGTACAATCAATTACTTCTTTTACATATTTGTCTTATTTAAAATTTTTCTAGTTTTTTCAATGACTGTTGGTGATCATAAAATTATTGAGATTAATTTTACAGTTGAGAATTTGTGTCTACATATATGAGTGATAAGGTTATAGACACTACCAAGTTACGAAAATTCTCCGTTGCCATACTCAATTGAGATGGTTTGGCTCGATGAAGACGTGAGTTTTCTACCACTTTTTTAATTAATATTGAATACGTATTATTGATATTTCAATTGTGTTTATTTACCTTTTTTATTTGTTTTGTGATTTTTGTGTATCAATTCTAGGGAGAAAAAATACATGCCTTGATTAAGAAGGCTCTTGCTCAGAGAAGGAATAGCTTATCAGATGCCATATTTTGGTGTTGGGCGCAACATGAGCAACTTCAAGATTACACATCCCGAGTATGTGGTGAATTTAAACCAACATACCAATGTGCGCAGACTTCCGGAATAATCAAGAATCCAACAATATGGATTTAATTTTGTGAGTTTTGATGTAACATCCTATCACACAGAGTTTTACGCTTAAGTCATAAAAAGAGGTGGCGAGGTATTACGACCTCTAAAAGAAAAGATGTACATGTATATATAGTTGAAGGAAAGTTTATAACGAGGAGTCTTGAAAGAAAGGTTTAAGCAAAATCGCAAAATGTAAAGCACATTGCACACATAAAAGAATACTCGGATAGGAAGAAAAGGTGAAGATATATACATGAAGAGCGGAATATCAAAAGATACAAAATATCGAGCTCTAGACTCGACTTGCGAAGTCAAAGTCGGCCAGAGAATATTTACATACATATATACATACATCCCAATATCCCAAAATATATAAAGCAAGCACCTATTTCTCCATAAAAGCCTCTAAGAGGATCAAACATAAAGTGTAAATAGAGAAGCATCTATATATAACATAATAACAAAATACAGCATCCCAAACTTCGTTGCAACAGAAAGATTCAGACGCTCACCGAGGTGCCTCTCGACCTGTGTAAGACCCAGAATTTTTGAACTAATTTCAAATTATATATTTATTTACAGTTTTAATTTCAGAAATTATTTTATTGAAGATAATCAAAGACAGCTTTGATTAATTGAATTTGAAATAAATTAAGGTTTTTATCCAAACTCTATAATTATGGATTACTTTTCTATTTATGATTTAAAGTTTTAGAAATTCAAAAATAATGAGGTTTGACTATTTAAATTATAATTTTATTTAATTTTTTATAATTTAATACTTTAAGTTTTAGGAATAAAGAAAATTAATTTTATCATCTTGTAATTTCAATTAAAAAGTATTTGATTTCAAATTAATTAGTATTTTGATACAACAAATAATGTTTTTGAAGTAATTTTAAGTATTTAATTAGATTTCAAATTAATATCCTATGTCCCAATTTTATTAAATTACACTAATCAATTAAACCCAAAAACTCCCAAATCAAACTCTAAATTTTTATCTAACCCTAATCCTAGCTACCCAACCTGCACACACAACATACACACATGACACACACACAGCAGTAGCTGCAAGAAAAAACAAAAGAAGGAAAGAAAGAAAAAGAAAGGGAAATGGGGAAGGGAGCTCGAGGAAGAAGGAGAGAAAGAGAGGGAGAGGGGGAGCTGCGCCGGTGTGATAAACCCCCTTTTTAGGATTTATCTTGTGTTGAAATTAGAGCATTTTATCAACCTTTCTCACATTTATTGAATGAAATAGCATGATTTTGTGATTCTCCCTTGGTTTGTGCTTAAATGTGAAAATACGCTTTCTAGACCTTAAATTAGCTAATTTTTTATTCACCTTTGATTCCACTAGATACCTTGATGTGTTTGCTAGTGATTTCAGGATTGAAAAGGGCTAGGAATGGATCAAAAGAGTGAAGAGGAAAGCATGCAAGTGGAGAACACATGAAAAAAGCCAAAGATTTGGATATATTCATCCATGCGCACACGCACTGCACGCGCACGTGTAGATCGCAAAACATCAAGGGACGCGCACGCGTGCTGTACGCGTACGCGTCGATGGCCGCACGTGACTTTTAAGAGGAAATCATGCCTAGCGAATTCTGAGGAATTGTGGGGCCCAGTTTGTAACCAACTTTAGCGCCAAATTGCATAAATGGACCGAGGATTGAAGGGGAATTCATCAATTCACAATCATTCACATTCATTCCATCATTAGGGACATTAGGATTAGTTTTAGAGTTAGTTTTAGAGAGAGAAACTCTCACTTCTCTCTAGAATTAGGATTAGGTTTAGGTCAATAAGCTTAGATTTAGGTTTTAATTCATGCTTTCATCTACTTCTACTTCTTAATTCTTTGTTGTTTTAATCATCATTCTTCTATTCTTTTGTTGTAATTTCTTCTACTTTGTTTCTATACTTTGTTATAGATCTAATCTTGTTCCTTCTATTATCTTTCAATTCAATTTGAGGTAATTAATAATAATTGTATTCCTTTTGATTGTTGTTGTTAACTCCTTGCAATAATTGTTGTTAGATTCTATTCTTGTTGTCAATTTACTATGCTTTTCTTTTATACCTTCCAAGTATTTGTCAAAATACTTGAGAAGATGTTAGAATAGAATTTTATGCAATTGGCTTGGGAAGGTAACTTAGGAATTCTTGAGTTGCTAATGTCCAGTGATTGATAGTTGATAGCCATTGACTCTAGCCCTCATTAATGCAATTAGTGAATAGCTAGGACTTATGGACTTGGATTGATATAGCTCATTTGACTTTCCTTTACTTGTTAGAGGATGACTTAGTGGGATTGATCCTTGCAATTATCAGATTGTGGTTAGTGATAAGGATAGAGAGCCTTGACCACCAAATCTTGCTAAGACCTTTTTGTCATTTGATTTCCTTTATCATTACTTTTGTTGTTCCCTAATCAAAACCCCAAAATATAGATGTCCATAGCCAATAACAAAAACTAGGAAACTTAACATGTAAGAAACTTAAATTGCAAGGAATTGAAATCAAAATAATTAAAGCAAGAACTAGGAAAATGGTAATCTAATGAGACAGTATATAAATCTAATCATATTCTAGAGCTAGCTAAGCAACTAAAATTAACTAAGGCAAGAACTAAGTAATTAGAATTTTGGGTTTTCAAAAATGAGATGCAAAAGAACTCTTGGCTAAGGCATGAAAATTGGGATCACCATCCTTGTCTAACAACCACATATTGACAATTAAGAGGAACCAAGCCCATCAAGTCTACTTCTACAATTGAAGTATGTCAAATAGGCTTGGTCAATTTCAACTCATAAGTCACAATCTAACTACTAATTGACTTAGTAATAGATTAGTGTCAATGGGTATCAATTTGACCAACAAGGGTTCTCAAATCACCAATTCAATTAGACCCAATGACTCAAGGTCATCCAATTCCCTTAGTCTAGGCCAAGAGTATAGAAAACTACTCCATAATCAATGGAAATATTTCATCAAACACATGGTAGGCACTAACTAAAGACATAGCTAATTTGCAAAATCAACTAGAAATTAAAGTTACCCACTAACAATTATCAATAGAAAACAATTTAAGAAACACTAAAAATCATAGGAAACATCAATGTACTAATAAAAGTTCAAAATCAACCAAGTTCATAAAATGAGAGGAAAAAAGGAAAATAACAAGAGAACACAATTCTAACACAAGATCCAAACAAAAATATAACTAGAAAACTAAAATTAAGTAAATAAAACTAGAATTAACAGGACCCAATTCAGAAATTCAATAAAGGATGATCAAACAAACCAAAATCTAGAGAGAAGTAAGAGTTTTTCTCTCTAGAAAACAAGAACAAAAATCCCTAAAATTATGTGTATGTTGTGTATGATTCATTCCCTCTTTCCTCCATCAATTCTTGGGTCTTTTCCATTCAGAATCAGGTTGGATTTGGGCCTGGAGTCTTTCAAAAATCGCCAGCCACGTTTTTCATTAATGAGTCACGTGCTGGGCGTCACGTGTGCGCGTCGGTCACGTTTGCGCATCAGATGAACTCCTCAAGCCATGCGTACGCGTCAGGTCACGCGTGCGCGTCAGTCAATGCTGCACTAGGCCACACGTACGCGTCAGTCACGCGTGTGCGTCGGTACCAACTTCTCCAAAGCTCTATTCTTCATGTTCCTTCCTCTTTTGCATGCTTCTCTTCCATCTTCTATGCCTTTTCTGCCCTATAGATCCTGAATCCACTTAACAAACACATCACGACATCGAATAGTAATAGGAGAGGATTAAAATTTAGTATTTTTAAGGTTAAAGAAGCTTGTTTTAAACTATAAAGCACAATTAGGAAGGAATCACAAAAACATGCAATTCATATGAATAAGTGTGAAGAATATTGATAAAACCCACTAAATTCTACATAAGATAAACCCTAAAATTGGGGTTTATTAAACCGTTGTCGCTTGAGGTGGCTGCCGGGGCTGCTGTCAAACCGGTTCAGAGATCACTACTGTTTCGTTTTCTTATTACAGTAAGTGTTTCTGTTTCAATAATCCTCGTGTTAGTATTCTATTATGTTTAGTTAAAGACTCTGAGGTTTGGTATGTAGGTTGGAGTTCTGAGTGTTGCATGCCACTTTTAAGTTTCTGTAGTTGTTGCGAAAGTGGTTAGGGGCAAAAGTTTCGGTTGCCATTGATTTCAGGCCCAGAGGAAAGGAATTCTTTGACGCGTTTGGGTTATGGGATCGACTTATCGAGGTAGGAGCTTTTTCTAAAAACTTACTTTTGTAATTGGAATTGTTATAAGTTGATAAGGATGTGCAATTTGCAAGTTTAGTGATTATGTAAGTCTTATGAATCGTCTGGTTTGTCTTCGATGAATATGGTGGTTTATTGATTGAATTATTGACTGATTTTGTTAAAATGGAGGTTACTGAAATTGGTTGATTTTGAAATGATTTTAATATTTGAAAGTCTGAAATTTGTTTTATTGGAAACTAATTTGGTTTTGAACCCGTTGGAAAGGGTTGACGATTGGTTTGGTTGGGACCCAAAAAGGGTGGCAAGTTGTAAGTTTTAGGGGAGGTGCTGTCAAATTTTCCATAAAATCTAAAACTTTGTTTGAAATGTTATTTAGAAAAGCTTGGGCGTGAGAAATCGTATTAGTTGATTTATTAAGAAAATAGTTATGTATCAAGTTTATTTGAGAAAAAACATATTGATGGTGTTTTTGTGGAAAAACGAATTTCCAAAACACCTAAAACTAACCGGCAAGTGCACCGGGTCGCATCAAGTAATAAAACTCACGGGAGTGAGGTCGATCCCACAGGGATTGATGGATCAAGCAACTTTAGTGGATGATTAGTTTAGTCAAGCTAACATTGAAGTGAGATTGGGTGAAACTTAAAGCAACAGAATGTAAATAACAAGGAATTATAAAGTGCAGAAAGTAAATTGCATTGAAACTTAAATTGCAAGAAAAGTAAATTGGCAAAATCTTAAATGACAAGAAAAGTAAATTGCATCAAATGTAAAGGGAATTGGGTACAGAGAAATTAAAGAAAGCAAACAAGGAAGTGTAAATAGCAATCAAATAGAGAAGTAAAAGATGTAGCAGATTCAACAGATTTGGAAAATCACTTGAAAAATCAAAACAGAAAGCAACTTGGCTCAATTGCAAAATCTGAATGAGAGGTTGAAGATCTCAGGGGTTGGATGAGACTAGAGACCAAGTCTAGATCTCAATTCCTTCCTTGATCCAATAGAGAATAATTGCAGAAGAAAATAGAGAGGAAAGCAGTAAAGAGAGTTTTGATTCAAATCACAATTCCTTCAAATTATGCAGCAAGTAAACAGAGAGAAATCTCAGAGGGAGAATGAAACAGAACACCTTCAATTCTCCACCCAAGACTTAAAAACAAAGAAAAGAAAACTAAAGAGAGAGAGCTATGTATTCCTAATGCTCCCTAGTGGAGCTCGCCCCCCTAATAAAATGAAACAGATGCCTATTTATAGGCATTTTTACAAAATGAAAATGAAATTCAAAATAAATTATAATTAAAATGAAATTTCTATTCTAACTATCTCTTGTGCCTTTGAGTGGTGTCAATTGGGCCCTTGCTCTTGATGGAATTGGGTTGACAAAAGCCTCTGTTGATTGCTCTTGGAGTTGGAGAGAAACCCATTGTGAACCGGGCCATGAATCATAAAAGTTTGAGTAAAAGTTTGAGTAAAAGTTTGAGGCAAAATTTTACCCAAACTTTTTATACCAGCTGCCCTTATTTGCTGCTACCAACGTTTGGGCTAAAGTTTGAGGTCAAACTTTTAGCCAAACGTTGGGCCTTCTTGCATGCATGTTGGGGTACTACTTTGTCTGCTTGTCAATGTTGCAGATTTCATACCCACTATAGAATATTATGTATGGTTAGAAATCTCTGAATGTCAGCTTTCTAACCCAATTGGAATCACCTCAATTGGACATCTACAACTCAAATTATGCTCATTTGAAGAGGACAAGGTCGCTGGCCTTGGTGTGCAGCGTTTGAGGTAAAGTTTGCCTCAAACGTGGTCGAAAATGCCAGTTCTGGAGGCTCAAACATATTGTCCACCCCATACTATTAACATTGTTGGAAAGCCCTGAATGTATACTTTCCAATAACGTTAATGTCTTGAGTTTGATTTATTCAGAAAAGAATTACTTTACGATTTTAAATCACTTAAAAAAAGTATCATGTTCTAAGATCGATTTTATATATAAAGGCTTATGTTTTGCGTTAGACTTAAGGATTTCATTAAGAGGAGATTTAATAAAATTATAAGAAATTAAACTTTGATTTAATGATGTCGTTTGAGATGTTTTGAAAAAAATTTGAAAGAATTGGTTTCAAGAATGAAATTAAGATTGGTTTTGGATTTGAATTTGGTTCAGAACTTCTGATTTCTATGATTTGGTTTTGATTTGCTTTAGAAACTTCCTTTGAATAATTCAAATTAAGAAAACAATGATTTTTAAGAATCTTTACTGAGACCTTGATGTGGATTTTAATTAATAACTTTTGATTTTAAGGTGATTGAGCGAATGGTTTGAAAATGAATGATTTTGAGTCTTTCAGAAGAGATTTTGAATTTGGCTTGATTTTCAAGGTTTTTGGAAGTTTTGGAAAGATGTTGTGGAAAGTGGCTCTGTTTTGAAAAGAAAATGGACTTGAGAAAAGTGGTTCTTGGCAAGATGTGAACTGAATACGCTTGTTATTTGAAAGTAAATGGACTAAGAATGATTATTGAAATAACATTTTGAGCCTAATTGATTTTGGATATTACTGAGAATATGATGAGGGTTTCTGGCCTGGCGAGAATGGTGGTATAATCTCGCTTGCTCAGTGCGTAAACTATTGTGCAGGAATGGTGGTTTTATCACGCCTACAGTGAGAATGGTGGTTTTATCCCACTCACGCATTGATGAATTGTTTATCAAGGATGCAGGTGTGGTCCTGCTTGCATATTGTTTTGTGTGTCTAGTAAGGATGGTGATTTAATCCCGCTTACTGTGGAGGCAAGGACGGTAGTGGTTTAATCCCGCTTGCATGCTCCGAGCAATGATGGTGGTTTAATCCCGCTTATTTATGGAACCTACGGATAAGGATGGTGGTTTAATCCCGCTTATCCGAGTCAGGTTTGGCAACATAATCGATGCGTGAGCTCATGTCTAGTAGGACATGCATTCATCATATGCGTTTATATGGCATTGTTTGGGTGTGCATATTGTAATTGGTTTGCCTATGTGAAATAATTATGTTTAACTGCTAATTGCTCTACTTGATGTAATTGCTTTGACTGTGTTTGAACCTTCTTACTTGTGTTTGTGAATGAAGTTGATTGGATTGTGGTGAATTGGATGTTGATTGAGTTGTTTGGGCCTTGGGCCGTGATTGATTATGTGATGGGCCGAAGGCTGTGATTGGTTTGTGTTTTTGGTTTAGTAAAGTATGAAAAATCAAACTAATTCAGCATAGACTTAATGAACATATGCTTGGAATAGCTTGGTCATTCATGCTATCTAGAAAAAACTTTAATATTTGATACAAAACGTGCTAGATGAAAACTTCAATTAAATAAAATCTAATGATTGCATAGATAAGAAGGTGTGCACAATACATTGCATAAAAGTATAAGTGGCACACCAAACTTAGTGTGACACTTTCACTTAGAATTAATGCAAGTATCTTGTAAGGATTAGAACCAAATTTTGTTGTATAGCAACACCAAACTTAGAATGCAACCACATGTCAATTTATTTGAAATAAAACTAAACGAAAGAAGAAAACAAAGCAGAGAAAAAATGTTACCTACGGTTGGGTTACCTCCCAACAAGTGCTCTTTTAGTGTCATTAGCTTGACATGTTGTTCTTCACTTTCTTCCTCTTCTTCCAGTTTGTTAAGAGGAATGACCTCAAAGGAGGGAAGGATTCAGCTAGTGTCCCTTGTCTTAGCCTTTCCTCAGCAAGCTTCCTTTTGCAAATGGCTTGATTGATCTTGCTTGCTGGATTAGGGACAGAATTGGTGTTCTTGCTAGTTGCCTTCACTTCTTTGGATTCAAGACTTGGTTGCTGTGTGATTATTGGGGTTTTGTATTCATCCAGAGCCTTTTGAACTGGTGGTTCTATGAACTCTTCCTCACTTGAGTGTAAATTTTCTGGAATGACTTCCTCACTTTCTTGCTCATCCACTCCTTTCTGTGCACTCAACATTTGCTTTAATAGCTCTTTCATGGAGGAGGTTTGTTGATCTTCCCAAGCTTTCTTCATCTCCTCTTCATACCTTTCAATCATGGATTCAAGTGTTGAGGCGTTTTGGTCCAGGGAGGTTTGTGAGAGTTGTGAGTTTCCATGTGCTCTTGTCATCTCAAGTGCAGTTTCAGGTTCAAATACCTCCACCACCTCATTCTTCATTGAAGGTTTGCTTGATATAGGGGCCTCTTCATCTTGCTCTTCCACTTTATCCTTCACATCCATCAATTGGTCTTCATCCTTACTGTTTGGTGGTTCTAAATTTCCCCTTGTTTGTTCTGAGGGCCCATTCATCATCTTGAAGACGATTTCATTCCAGGATGGGGATTTTGTGTATCTTTCCACTAGTTTTCTATGTATTTCAATGGCTTGAAGGTAATCCTCATCTGTTGGTTCAAGAGATGAAGTTTGAGAATAATTTTGGTGACATGGATGTATTGTGGTGAAGTTGTGTTGAGGGGTGTGGAATGAGTTGTGTGATTGATGGGATGACTTGTATGGATTTTGGGGAAAACTTTGTGTTGAGGCATAATCAAGTGATGAGGATCTTTCAAATGAGAAACTGGGACGTGAGGGTGGATGCTCTTCCATTCTTTGGTGATGCTTCCATCCACCATGAGGATAATGATATGAATCATTTTGTGGTGGTGGTTGGTATCCCATATGATTTTCTTGCTCATCTTGTGTCTCTGAAGCAAATCTCCATGAATTGGAGTGCTCAGAATGTGTATTCTCTTGGTGATATTCCCAGCCACCATTAGAGATTGGTGATGGTGGGTAATATCCCATAAAATTTGTTTGATCATAAGATGAGTTGAACTCCATTTGAATTTTGTAAAACACAACACCAAGGAAAATTGAAATTCATATCTCAGAGATGAATTTCTTACTGAGGCAATAACTCAAACACCTTGGTTTCAACTTAGAACAGAGAACAAAAATAAAGAAAATTCTTGATCTAGACTTTTCACCCACTTAATCATTGTTGATCTAAATCAATCCCCGGCAACGGCGCCAAAAACTTGATGGTGTTTTTGTGGAAAAACGAATTTCCAAAACACCTAAAACTAACCGGCAAGTGCACCGGGTCGCATCAAGTAATAAAACTCACGGGAGTGAGGTCGATCCCACAGGGATTGATGGATCAAGCAACTTTAGTGGATGATTAGTTTAGTCAAGCTAACATTGAAGTGAGATTGGGTGAAACTTAAAGCAACAGAATGTAAATAACAAGGAATTATAAAGTGCAGAAAGTAAATTGCATTGAAACTTAAATTGCAAGAAAAGTAAATTGGCAAAATCTTAAATGACAAGAAAAGTAAATTGGCAAAATCTTAAATGACAAGAAAAGTAAATTGCATCAAATGTAAAGAGAATTGGGTGCAGAGAAATTAAAGAAAGTAAACAAGGAAGTGTAAATAGCAATCAAACAGAGAAGTAAAAGATGTAGCAGGTTCAACAGATTTGGAAAATCACTTGAAAAATCAAAACAGAAAGCAACTTGGCTCAATTGCAAAATCTGAATGAGAGGTTGAAGATCTCAGGGGTTGGATGAGACTAGAGACCAAGTCTAGATCCCAATTCCTTCCTTGATCCAACAGAGAATAATTGCAGAAGAAAATAGAGAGGAAAGCAGTAAAGAGAGTTTTGATTCAAATCACAATTCTTTCAAATTATGCAGCAAGTAAACAGAGAGAAATCTCAGAGGGAGAATGAAACATAACACCTTCAATTCTCCACCCAAGACTTAAAAACAAAGAAAAGAAAACTAAAGAGAGAGAGCTCTGTATTCCTAATGCTCCCTAGTGGAGATCGCCCCCATAATAAAATGAAACAGATGCCTATTTATAGGCATTTTTACAAAATGAAAATGAAATTCAAAACAAATTACAATTAAAATGAAATTTTTATTCTAACTATCTCTTGTGCCTTTGAGTGGTGTCAATTGGGCCCTTGCTCTTGATGGAATTGGGTTGACAAAAGCCTCTGTTGATTGCTCTTGGAGTTGGAGAGAAACCCATTGTGAACCGGGCCATGAATTATAAAAGTTTGAGTAAAAGTTTGAGTAAAAGTTTGAGGCAAACTTTTTATACCAGCTACCCTTATTTGCTGCTACCAACGTTTGGGCTAAAGTTTGAGGTCAAACTTTTAGCCAAACGTTGGGCCTTCTTGCATGCATGTTGGGGTACTACTTTGTCTGCTTGTCAACATTGCAGATTTCATGCCCACTATAGAAAGCTCTGAATGTCAGCTTTCAAACCCAATTGGAATCACCTCAATTGGACATCTACAACTCAAGTTATGCTCATTTGAAGAGGACAAGGTCGCTGGCCTTGGTGTGCAGCGTTTGAGGTAAAGTTTGCCTCAAACGTGGTCGAAAACGCCAGTTCTGGAGGCTCAAACATATTGTCCACTCCATACTATTATACATTTTTGGAAAGCCCTGAATTTCTACTTTCCAATGCCGTTGAAAGCGCATCATTTGGAGCTCTACAACTCGAGTTATACTCCGTCAAAGGTGCAGAGGTCAGTTGGCCTCACTGCAGGTTGCCACCATGTTCATTTATGCTCATTGCGGGGCCGTTTTCTCCCTTAATTTTAGTGTCCACCATGCAGTGCCATATATGCTTGGAAAGCTCTCGATTCCTACTTTCCATTTCTTTTTGAATCACCTCATTTGGAGCTCTGTAACTCAAGTTATTCTTGTTGGAAGTATACCCCTTGTATGCCTTGTGGTGTGGCGCCAACGTTTGCCAAAAAGCTTGAGGCAAACGTTGGCGCAAGCTTTTTCCTCTCATGACATGATGACATGTCATCACATATGTCTTGAGTTTGATTTATTCAGAAAAGAATTACTTTACGATTTTAAATCACTTAAAAAAAGTATCATGTTCTAAGATCGATTTTATATATAAAGGCTTATGTTTTGCGTTAGACTTAAGGATTTCATTAAGAGGAGCTTTAATAAATTTATAAGAAATTAAACTTTGATTGAATGATGTTGTTTGAGATGTTTTGAAAAAATTTTGAAAGAATTGGTTTCAAGAATGAAATTAAGATTGGTTTTGGATTTGAATTTGGTTCAGAACTTCTGATTTCTATGATTTGGTTTTGATTTGCTTTAGAAACTTCCTTTGAATAATTCAAATTAAGAAAACAATGATTTTTAAGAATCTTTACTGAGACCTTGATGTGGATTTTAATTAATAACTTTTGATTTTAAGGTGATTGAGCGAATGGTTTGAAAATGAATGATTTTGAGTCTTTCAGAAGAGATTTTGAATTTGGCTTGATTTTCAAGGTTTTTGGAAGTTTTGGAAAGATGTTGTGGAAAGTGGCTCTGTTTTGAAAAGAAAATTGACTTGAGAAAAGTGGTTCTTGGCAAGATGTGAACTGAATACGCTTGTTATTTGAAAGTAAATGGACTAAGAATGATTATTGAAATAACATTTTGAGCCTAATTGATTTTGGATATTACTGAGAATATGATGAGGGTTTCTGGCCTGGCGAGAATGGTGGTATAATCTCGCTTGCTCAGTGCGTAAACTATTGTACAGGAATGGTGGTTTTATCACGCCTGCAGTGAGAATGGTGGATATTCCCACTCACGCATTGATGAATTATTTATCAAGGATGCAGGTGTGGTCCTGCTTGCATATTGTTTTGTGTGTCTAGTAAGGATGGTGATTTAATCCCGCTTACTGTGGAGGCAAGGACGGTAGTGGTTTAATCCCGCTTGCATGCTCCGAGCAATGATGGTGGTTTAATCCCGCTTATTTATGGAACCTACGGATAAGGATGGTGGTTTAATCCCGCTTATCTGAGTCAGGTTTGGCAACATAATCGATGCGTGAGCTCATGTCTAGTAGGACATGCATTCATCATATGCGTTTATATGGCATTGTTTGGGTGTGCATATTGTAATTGGTTTGCCTATGTGAAATAATTATGTTTAACTGCTAATTGCTCTACTTGATGTAATTGCTTTGACTGTGTTTGAACCTTCTTACTTGTGTTTGTGAATGAAGTTGATTGGATTGTGGTGAATTGGATGTTGATTGAGTTGTTTGGGCCTTGGGCCATGATTGATTATGTGATGGGCTGAAGGCTGTGATTGGTTTGTGTTTTTGGTTTAGTAAAGTATGAAAAATCAAACTAATTCAGCATAGACTTAATGAACATATGCTTGGAATAGCTTGGTCATTCATGCTATCTAGAAAAAACTTTAATATTTGATACAAAAGAAAAAGAATTTTGGATTTTTGAACGTAAACCTTTGGTTTTAAAAAGATACATAAAGCGAGCAATGATCACTGTACTTTAAAAATAGTTTTATTTTATGTATCTTATTATAGCAATTTTGTAACCCTATAGTGAGAATCAGCGAAGACGATGTTCTCACTCCCCCACAGATTTTTTCTTTTTCAGGACATGGACGAGGAAGTTATGAAGACTTTATTTCTATATTTTCCCCTCGCCTTTATCTTTACTAATTTTTTAAGAGGGATAGGAATTTGTGATATGAAATGTTTGTAAGTTATTGCTATGTATAGATATAATTTTAAACTATTGTATTTGGTCTATATGTACGTATTTATGTTTTTCAACCTAAAAAGTTTGTATTGAAATATCACACGTTTTAAGTTGTAAACAGGCTCCTATTTTAGTATTAAATATGTTTAGAGCCGTCGTAATGTCCAAGCTATCAGAGTGACGCAATCGGAAGCGTGACATTCTGATAGTGACGGTGTTACAACCTGCATTTGAAAAGCAACAATATGTGTATGGAATGAGAACCGGGGGTTATCAACATGGTAATGGTGCCAACATATGTAATATAAAAGGTCCTGGAAAAGCCAGAAGCAATCATAGAACTCCGACACTCAGAACTAAACTTAAAGAAATATACTAAGCCATAAATTGGATAAATCATCTAAGGAATTCATATTCTAAACCTAACCTAAACTCAATGCTTCACTTTCCGTCTCCTCCAACCCTCCAAAACACCGATAGAACTACCCTCGTCACACCTTCGCCAGACAAGGAATTTCTCAGTTGCAAAGACATATAGTACAGACAAAGAAAACACAGATAGAATGCAGTTACAGTAGGTGGAACATATAGCAAATATGCACAGTTAATCAAATAGGCAAACCCAAGTAATGCACGCACAAACAAAACATACAAATACATATGATGTATGCTTGTTTTATGGCTGATGAGTCTCATCTGTCGGTTATATAGCCAAACCTGATAGGTCCGATAGCTAACCGTGGACAATCCCTCTATGCGCGCATCCCCAAGAGTCTATGCATATAATCTCAATCATTCAACTTCCGTCTCATTGGGGGAATTTTCGGGGAGTTAAAGTGTTCGACCATATCTTGCGACATAGGGTCAACAGAGTATCGAGTCTCAACCTGGAGCAAGTGGTGGCTAGCCACTGCATCTACCCAGGAAAACTCGTATTTCAGATAATAAAAGTGCTCAAGCCAATAATCAGTCAAATTCAATTAATTATTATCATTATAGTCGTCATTCATCACATATTGATAAACCCTATTTTTAGGGTTTATCTTGTATTGAATTTAGAGGATTTTGTCAACTTTTTCCACATTTATTCACTAAAATAGCATAGTTTTATAAATTCTCCTTAAATTGTGCTTAAGAGTGAAAACATGCTTTTTAGGCCCAAAAATTGATAAATTTAATTCACTTTAATTCCATTCGATGCCTTGATATATTTGTTAAGTGATTTCAGGATTAGAAGGCAAAGATTGGATTGAATGAATGAAGAAAAAGCATGTAAAAATGGAGAACTCATGAAGAAATGAAGGAATTGCTAAGCTGTCAATCCTGACTTCTTCGTACCAAAATGATCATAACTTGAGCTGTAGAGGTTCAAATGAGGCGGTTCCAGTTGCGTTGGAAAGATAACATCCGGCGCTTCAAAATGATATGCATTTTGCTATAGTTGCCTTCCAGTTAGGTGACGTGCATACGTCACCCATGCATGCGTGTCGCAGGATCAGCATGGGCCATTTTAAGCAACTCGTGGCCATCGATTTCTGAAGCATTTTGGGCCCAATCCAACTCATTTCTGATGCTATTGAGCCCAAGGATTGAAGGGGGATGAACCAAGGAGTTATAGTGGAGTTTTTATCATGTTGGAGATGTAGAATTCTAGAGAGAGAGTCTCTCTCCTCTCTCTACATTAGGGTTCTTAGTTTACTTCCTTTTAGATCTAGATCTCATTCTTCCTTTGCTTTAATTTTCCTTCTTCCTTTATTTGTTCTAGCATTTTACTTCTCTTGTTAATTCCTCTATTTTGTTAATTTTAGTTCATGCACTCTTTTATTAGTTTCAATTCTCTTTTAATGCAATTTATGATTTTCATGTCTTTTTATATTTGCCTTAGTTTCCGTTGTTAATTTATTGCATTGATAGTTATAACTTTTATTATTTCTTGCAATTTACCATGATTTATGTTTATGCCTTTCAAGTGTTTGATAAAATGCTTGATTGGATTTTAGAGTAGATTTTTCTCCTCTTGGCTTGAGTTGAGTAATTGGAGACTCTTGAGTTATCAAACTCTTTTGTTGATTGATAATTGGAAGTTGCTAGTTGACTAGAATGACACTAAAGCTAGTCTTTCCTTAGGATTTGACTAGGACTTATGGACTCAAGTTGATTATATCCACTTGACTTTCCTTCATAGTTAGAGGTTAACTAAGTGGAGCAATGGACAATTCTTGTCACAATTGATGATGATAATGAGGATAGGACTTCTAATTCTCATTCCTTGCCAAGAGCGTTCTTAGTATTTAGCTTATCTCTTTTGCTATTTACATTTCTTGCCCCTTATTACAAAAACCCCAAAACATTCCTTCATAGCCAATAATAAAGTACTTCATTGTAATTTCTAGGGAGAACGACTCAGGATTAATACTCTCGGTTATTTTATTGGGGTTCAACTAGTGACAACCATAGTAAATTTGATGTGAGGATTCATTGTTAGTTTAGAACTATACTTGCAACGAGAATTTATTATGAAATTCTATACCAACAATTTTCCCTTCATCACATATTCAACATTTCTATACTTCTCAAACATAAATCATTACTTCAAAGTCTTCCTTCACTGCCAAGTTAATGCCGTCTCTAAATTCACCCATCTACCTATGATTAGGGACTAGGTATAGGAGCATAGAAGGTAATTATTGAGGTTTAGAAGCAAAAAATAGGTTTAATTGTTAAAAATATAACTTTTCTAAAACAGGGTGGTCATGCGTACGCATGCCACCCCATGCATATGCATGGATGTGATTTTTTTGACAAATTCGTGTACGCAAACACCTATCGCATACGCGGGTGTTCAAAACAGAGGGGAGGCTCGCGTACACGTCCATCCTTCCGCGTACGCATAAATTCAAAGTGGGACATTCTCACGTACGCATGCATCATGCGTACGCATGATTTCAAAATTTGCCAAACTCGCGTACGCGCCCACCCCATGCATATGCGAATGTGTTGAAACAGAGGAAATTCTTGCGTACGAATGCATGTGTCCACGTACGTGGTGGATAAAAAGAGAATTTGCACAGCTTAACCGGAAAGTGCACCGGGTCGTCGAAGTAACAACCTTAGGTGAGTGAGGGTCGATCCCACGAGGATTGTCGGACTGAGCAAGCAATGGTTGTCAAGTTGGACTTAGTTAGGTGATCAGAAAAGGGTTTTGGTGAGTTGCAATGCGCATAAACAATGAACCGAGAAATAAAGGAAGCAATAAATAGTTTAGTGTGAAAGTAGTGTGAGAAAATAGTTAAGGTCTCGGACGTGTTTATCTTTCCGGATTAAAAGTTCTTACCAACTATTTTAACAATGAATGATTCATTCTATGACAAACCATAAGTGTCTAAACCCTAATTACTTAGGGATTTAGCATCCTCTAGCCTACATCAACTACCACTCTCGTGGTCACTTAACTCAGATTAGAGGGTGATGTTCAGAAAACTAGTTTATACCACGAAGGCCCTAATCACCCCAAACCAGCTGAATAGATGTTGCTTATCCCATCAGTTTGTGTAATTAACCGTCTAAGAGGAATGTTTTCAAGCTGTAGTTCAAGCGAGATAACTCTCGAGAATCACAAGAACTCATGTAGAAAAGGGTCATACTCTCGTTCCACCCAGTTCATAAGATTAAGAACGAAAACAATCCTTAGAATTGAATCAAACATAAATTAAAATAGAAGAATAATAATCTTAATCCATAGAAAAAAATGGAGCTCCTAACCCTAACCAAGAGGTTTAGTTGCTTATAACTTACAGAGAAAACAGGGTTCTGAAAAGTGCGGCCTAATGATGCTTGATGCGTGATGCTCTAGAAAGGGTGTATCGTATTCCTTAAATACTAACCTAATAATAAATGCTAGAAAAAAATATTGTTTTTAATTAAAATTACAAAAAGAAAATAAAATAAGCTAAGAAGTGTGAAATCCACTTGAGAGGCCCAGAGAGGTGTGAAACGGATTGCTGCTGGCGTTTAATGCCAGGAATGGGTGTTAAACGCCCTGGGAGGAGAGTGCACATTGCTGGCCGGTGTCTCCTGCTGGCGTGAAATGTTGGTTGGGCGTTCAGCCCAGGGGAGATGCTGACAGCATTTTCCTTTTTAGCTCCAAACTCTGCCAAACTGCTCCGAATTTCACCGAAAATCATAAAAATACCAAAACAACTCAAAGTAGCATCCAAAAGGGATTTTTGCGCTAAAATTAAGCAAACTACATAAAATCTAACTAAAAATAACTAGAAAATGCTAGGAAAATGGTATAAGATGCTCACGCATCACAACAACAAACTTAAACTGTTGCTTGTCCTCAAGCAACCAAAACAATATAGGACCAAGAAGAGAAAAGATATGAGACTTGAGTTGGCATTTAAGCTCAGGTCTAGTTACTGAAGGTGGCTTATATCACTCGAATTCTGAATAGTTTCGGCATCTCACTATCCTTTGAAGCTTAGAATTATTGGTATCCTTCAGAACTAGAACTCGAATGATATTATAGATTCTCTTCTTTAGGCTCTAATTGATTCTTGAACACAGCTTTTCTTCCTTTTCTTGGTGCTTTGCCTCTTGAGCCTAGCAGTGACTCTTAGTGTTTTGTTTTCAAGCTTAACTTGACACAACAACACCTTAAGCACTTAACTGGGGAACTCTTTTGAGTTCGAATTTTTTCTTTTCATTTATCCCAGATAGTGGTGCTTAGAGCCTTAGACATACTCTTTAACAGCAATTAGACAAGACTTTAAGTGTTCAGTCTTAAGGGTTACTTGACACTTTCACACCACAATCATATGGTTAGGGAAAACCATTTTTTTGAACTTTAAATCAGTTTTAACCCTCTAACCATTGATGCTCAAAGTCTTGGACCTTTTTTTTTATTTTTCTTTTCTTTTTTATTCTTTTTGCTGCTTCTCTTGCTTCAAGAATCAATCTTTCTCTTATTTCAGAGAATCATTAATACTTCTCTAAGTCCCTATTCCTCAAGAACCAATATTCTCAACTCCAAAATCAATATGCATAGTTAATTCATACATTCAGAAACAGAGATAGTGCCACCACTTTAGAGTACTAGAATATGCAATATATAACTCAAAATCTCATGCATTTCACTACTTTTTCTTTTGATATTTGTTTAAACTCAGTAAGTGATACATGAGACATCTTTTTTAACTAAACATAAAATACTGAAATCGATAACTAAACTAGAAAGCAAGGGAATCCTAATAGTGATCATGCAAGCTTAGAAAAGAAAATAGAAAATAGAATAGAATACTGAAAACAAATATAAGATAATGGAAAGGGAGAATGAAACTCAACCACCTCAGTGATGGTGGCTGCTGCTCCCTCCGAAGAATTCTCTGGAGCGCTTAAGCTCCTCTATATCACGCCCCTACCTCCTCTGCTCTTCCATCATCTGATGGAGGAGTGCAGTGTGATCCTGATGCTCTAGCCTTAGCTAATCGACTGATGATGTCAGCTCCCTTAAATATGTGGTCAACTGATCCCAGAAATCACGGGGAGGGAAGTAAACTCCCTGAGGCATAATATAGTGAATCATCACTACTCGCTCGACTATAACTTCAGAGCGGTTAATCGTAGGGATGATAGAATATTGGATGAACTCCAACCATCCTCTAACTACTGGCCTAAGGTCATGCCTATCTACCTGGTAAGGCCGACCTTGAGCATCCCTCCTCCATTGAGCTCTAGGTACACAGATGTCAGCAAGGATTTGATCCAACCTTTGGTTTGTATTGACCCTGTGAGTGTATGACTGAGGGTCCTCTCGTGCCTCTGGCAAATGTATCGCCACCCTCACACTCTCCGAACTAAAATCCATGATGTGTCCTCTGACCATGGTGCGCCAATTCTTCGGCTCCGGGTTTACGCTTCTGCCATGCTTGCTTGTTACCCAGGCGTTGGCGTAGAAGTCTCTCACCATCAATACTCTAACCTCAGACACGGGGTTAGCCAGAACTTTTCAACCCTGTCTCAGAATCTGGAATTGGATCTCCGGGTATTCATCATCCTTCAAGCTGAAGGGGATATCGAGAATCACCTTCTTCTTCCTCACCACCTCATAAAAATGATCTTGATGGGTCTTGGAAAAGGATCGTGTGAAATCCCATGGATCGGAAGTGGGGGCTTTCTCCTTTCTTTTCCTTGAGGAATCTCCAATTTTGGGTGCCATGGAGGTAAGAATGAAGAAGCACTAAGCGAAGCACCCAACACCCAACTTAAAAGTTTTGCTCCCCGAACAAAATAAAAATAGAAAATAAAAAAGAGAGAAGAAAATAGAAGTAAGAGATAGAGGAGAGGGGGGAAGGGCTTCGGCCTTTAGGGGGAGAAAAGGGAAAAGATGAAGGAAAGGAAGTGTGTATGGCGAAATGTAAGTGAGAAGGGAAGAGTAGTGTGAGGTGTGATGAAAGTGGATGAAGAATTGGGTA
>NC_029790.2:92494139-92497870 GCF_000816755.2 Arachis ipaensis
TATGGGGGGAAGGGTAGGGGAAATTTGAATTTGAATATGGGTTATTGGAAGGAGGGATTGATGGGAAAGATGAGAGGGGATTGGGTTGAGTGAGAGGTGGGTTGAGTGAATCTAGGGATTTGATGGAAGATAAGATGGATGAATATGGATGAAAAAGTGGGACAAAGAGGAGAGAGAATGGATAAGATTGAGTGGTGCGGTGGTTGGGAGTTGCAGTTTATCCATTGGCCAAATAAGCTTCTTGAAATTCAAATTCTGCAGCAGTCTTCCCACCTTGGGTGCTGAACCCCGGTCTGGCATTTAACGCCACCAGGGGGTCATCTCTTTTTTTTTACTCCTGGCGTTTAACGCCAGGAATGGGTGTTAAACACCCTAAGTGGGGGGATCAAATTTTGATGTTGAAATGCTCCTTTTTTGGACGTTAAATGTCCTAAGTTTTAACTTCTCTCTCGACGCTGAATGCCAGACTGACATTTGGCGCCACCAGGGAGTCTCCTCTAGGGTGTACTGGTTTCCCTTCTAAGTCTTCCTATTCTTGTTCTAAGTGTATGCATGATTGATGACTTGCATCATCTACCTCTTTCTCTCATCTAAAAGGGCCATAGATGTGATGAATTCTCATTCAATTGATACATTCACCATAGCTAAATAATGAATTTATGGGACATTTCTTTGAAATGAGTTCTTGTTTGGATTTCAGGGGAAAAGAGCAATAAAAGAGGAAGAAAGCAAGCAAGGTTTTGGGCGTGTGTGTGGGGCGTGCCACTTCAAGCAAACGCCAATATCCTCGACTGGGCATTGCACGCCACCACTGCGCGTGGCACGCCAGCTATGATATCCAGGAAGGAAATTTGAAGAATTACTATGGGCATGGCACCCCAACTATACTTCCCAGAAAGGAGTCATGGAGCTTTACTATGGGTGTGGCACGCCACAGTTGGGCGTCGCACGCCAGCTATAATCACCAAAAGAGAGCCCTTGAAGAATTTCAATGGGCGTGGCACGCCAAGTCCAGGCATGACACGCCATTTATAATTCCCAGAAGAGAATCTTGAAGAACTACAATGGGCGTGGCACGTCAGTTATCTTTTCTAGGGAAGGATGAGCAACTTCAATGGGCATGCCACTTGGTACTAGGGGCGTGGCACGCCAAGCTTGTGAGCCCACACCACCATCATGGGCGTGCCACTTGAATCCTGGGCATGGTACGCCAGTTCATTTAACCAGAAAGGGTGATAGAGGACTCCAACAAGGGCGTGGCACACCAGGTCTGAGGCATGGCACACCAGGCCAATTATTCAGAAGAGAAAGATTGAAGACTCATCGCGGGTGTGCCACTTGAGACTTTGGGCATGGCATGCCAAACCAACCATCAATGGGCATGCCACTTGGTATATTGGGCGTGGCATGCCATACCTGGGCGTGGCGCGCCAGCTCACTGGACCAGAAAGGAATGCTTGTGCACCAACATGGGCGTGGCACGCCAGACCTGGGCATGGCATGCCAAGCCAACCTTCCAGAAAAGAAGAATGAAGATTTTGCTGAGGGCGTGGCACGCCAGTTCAATTTGCCAGAGAAGAAGATGGAAGACTGTACCATGGGACGTGCCACTTGATAGTTGGGCGGCACGCCATGCTTAGCATCATCATAGGTATGCCCCTTGAGAGCTGGGCATGGCACACCAAGCCAAGCCAATGTTCTGGGTGTGGCACACCACTCACACGCCACTTATATGTCCCTAATGAATGGTTATTCCCTTTAGTTTTTAATTGTAATTTTCTTTTCTTTTTGTAATTTCTCATTTTTAGAAGAGGAGTAGTATAAATATCCCTTGAAGAGTACTAAAAAGGGGCTTGGAACTTTTACTTCACTTTGCTTTACTTTTATCTTCTTCCATCTCTTGTACTCTCTAAGCTATGAGTAGCTAAACTCTCTCTCATTGGGGGAGGGAGCTCTGTTGTACTTGATGGATTAATGATAGTGAATTTCTTCTTCTCTTCATCTCTCTTTGATTTGCTAGAAAGAATTTCGTTCTTCATGCTTAGCATTCAATTATCTTGGGTAAGAGATTGAATGCAAATTGGGTTTCATGGGAACCTTGGAAGAGGAAATATGAAATCAAGCTTGAAATCCCTTCCCACATTGAGTAGACCTGGGTTTTGGGATTGGATATGGTGACATTAAATCTACCCAAATACTTAGATCTATGAGGATGTGTGGTAAAATCAGGAACTAAGCTTATCTCTCTTCATGAGCAATTAGACCAAGGAATTGGCTCATTATCAAGATTTGAGAGATTGAATTACCAAGAAATTAGGATTCAATCAATCATGATTGCTAAGAGGTCAATGAGTTGAATGATTGAAGATGAGATAATCTGAAATTAATCTGGAGAAAGCAACATCTCCTAACCCCAATGAATCTTCCCCATTCTTATCTTCCCTATTCTTTATAGCTTTGTTTAATTTCGGTCAATCAACTCATTCCCCTTTTACAATTCAGTCATTTACATTTCTGTCATTTACATTCTAGCAATTTATCTTTATGCTCTTTACAATCCAACACTTTATTGCTTTCTTTATCTTCAAGTCATTTATAATTCCGTCATTAAATTTTCTGCACTCAACACTTGTTCTTGGTTAGCTTGACTAAATTACCCAGTAACTAAAGTTGTTCAATCAATCAATCCCTGTGGGATCAACCTCACTCTCAGTGAGTTTTTACTTGACGATAGTTCGGTATACTTGTCGAAGGAGTTATTTTAGAGATACAGTAAATTCTAGTCATCAATGATCACAAACGTTATAAAAACTAGAAAAACTATGGAAATTAATATAAAATAAAATGATATGAAATTAAATTCAAATGACTAAAATAAAACTAAAATGAAGCACAAGTAAACTAAACGATACGTATGGTTGGGTTGCCTCCCAACAAGCGCTTCTTTACATTCATTAGCTTGAGGGACAGCTCCTCTACGGAGGGTAATAGGGATCAGATCTTCACCCCCTTGATGACAAATCATCTTAGCCTATTTTCACTATTCTTTTTCTTTTGTTTTCAATTGATTTTATGCACTTTCTTAAGCCACAAGCAAGCCAATTGGGTAGATTTCCATGTTTCCTTTGATTCAATCAACCATGGATGAATTAATGCACTTTCATGAGATTTTGTGCTATAATTGTCATATATTATGAAAGAAACACAATCTCATGATTTGGGGCATAGCTTTGATTGTTTTGATTGATTGATGATAGGTGAAAAGAGTTTTGAAGAAGGTTGAAGAAAGACGGAATGGCTAGGAGCAAGAGAGAACAAAAAGCTTGAGCCAAAGTTTTCCTCAAATTTTAGCTCAAACTTTTGGAAGAGTTGAAAACACCCCAGAGGAAAAAAGCTTTAGCCAAAGTTTGCCTCAAACTTTAGCTCAAACTTTTGGAAGAATTGAAAACACCCTGGAGGAGAAAAGCTTGCGCCAACGTTTGCCTCAAGCTTTTTGGCAAACGTTAGCGCCACACTTGCACACCCTGGAGGAAAAAGCTTGAGCCAACATTTGCCTCAAACTTTTTGGCAAACGCTGGCATCACAAAACCAACACCCTGGAGGAGAAAAGCTTGCGCCAACGTTTGCCTCAAACTTTTTGGCAAACGTTGGCGCCACAAGGCATACAAGGGGTATACTTCCAACAAAAATAACTTGAGCTACAGAGCTCCAAATGAGGTGATTCAAAAATC
>NC_029790.2:92498206-92501324 GCF_000816755.2 Arachis ipaensis
CAAAGGCCCAATTCAAGGCTTGAAGACCATTTGAAGAAAGTGTAATAGCTTAGGATTATTTAAGTTTTAGAAGAGCTTTTCCTTTTACTTTTGCTGAGTAGTTTTTGGAGAGCTTTTGGTTTTGAGTTGTTTGGAGTTTCTGAGTTTCAGAGTAGAAGAATTGAATTCTTTTCCTCTTAGTTTTCTTGTTTTCAATTTCAATTACATTTGTCTTGGATCTTGGGTTGGAGAATTGAAGGAATTCTGTTTCAATCTCATCCTGAGATCTCTCTGTTTTCTTTACTGCATAATTGAATTTAAATTTCTGTTCATTGTCTCTTCTTCTACTCATTCTGCTATTTACTTTTCTCTATTTCTTGCAATTGAATTCTACCTTTGGATCTAGGAAGGCATTGGGATCTAGACTCGGTTATCTAGTCTCTTGGGTCCTGAGATCTGGAGTTTGCATTTTAAATTCTCTGTTTAAAGCTTTTCAAGTTCATTTACATTTCCGTTTTAGATCCGGTTCAATTCAAGTCACCTTCTACTTGTCTGATTAATGCAATTTACTTTTCCTTGTTTAAATTCTGCAAATCCACTTCCCAATTCCCTGTACAATTCAAGTCATTTACATTTCTTGCACTTTAAGATTCTGCAATTTTCATTTCTTGCGTTCTAAGTTTTTGCCATTTAATTTCTTGCTCTTTAAGATTCAGCACATTTACCTTCTCTGCTCTTTAATTTACTACAATTGTCCCTCTCCCTTTTAATTTCATGCAATTTAGCTTCTATCGAATACAAACCACTCAAATCAACTCTTGTTTCGCTTGACTAAATCAACCACTAAACCAAAATTGCTCAATCCTTCAATCCCTGTGGGATCGACCTCACTCCCGTGAGTTTTATTACTTGATGCGACCCAGTGCACTTGCCGGTGAGTTTTGTGTGTTAGGAATTCGTTTTCCGAAAATACACATCAAGTTTTTGGCGCCGTTGCCGGGGATTGAAATAGATTGACAATGATTAAGTGAAGTGGAGATCTAGATCTAGCATTTTTATTTTCTGTTTCTCATTCTTTGGACTAACCTACTAACTGTTTGAAATTTTGCTTAAGCTAACTAAATTTCATTCTAGCAATAGATTGAAGTGTTACTGGTGGTGTTTCTTTTGTTTTGTTTGTATGTCAGGTACAGGGAGATCCACTCCTGTTTTATCTGAAACTGACCAGAGAACTCTTAGAAGGTTAAGAAGAGCTGAAAGAGGGAAAATTATTATTGGAGAGGAAGAATCTGAGGAAGAATATCACGAGATGGGAGGAGATCCATCTAATCCAGGAGGAGGGGTTAACGATAACCCACAACAGAGGAGAGTAAGCTGAGGAAATGTCCACCAGAAATGTTCACTGAGTGGGACAAGCTACAGAACTTCTATGAAGGACTCACTCTAAAAGCTCAAAAAGCACTTGATCACTCAGCTGGAGGATCATTGCAACTGATGAAAACCGCAGAAGAAGCTCAAAATCTTATTGACATGGTGGCTAATAATCAGTATTTCTTTGCGCATCAAAGGCAACACCAACCATCACAAAGGAGAGGAGTATTGGAGCTAGAAGGAGTGGACTCAATCTTAGCTCAAAACAAAATGATGCAGCAACAAATTCAACAACAGTTTGAACAAATGGCCAAAAGGATTGATAGCCTTCAAGTAGCAGCTGTGAACACAAGCCAACCATCAACTGTATGGGTGCAGAATGAAGAAAGCCAAGAAGAGCAACAACAGGAGCAAGTGCAGTACATGCATAACCAAAACTCTGGACAGAATGAAGTGTATGGTGACACTTACAACCCATCCTGGAAGAACCACCCAAACCTCAGGTGGGGAGATAATCACAACCAGAACCAACAACCATGGCAGAGGAACTCAAACCAAAACACTTGAAGAAACAACCAAAACCACAACCAGCAGCAAACTAACCAAAACCCTTACAGAAAACCTCAAAACAACTATCCCAACCCCAACCATTACCAATCCAATAACCAACCCACCAACCAAAATGCCTACCATCCACCATCCACATCTCACAACCCACCACAAGCATCACCTGAATCTCAAAGACTCACTAACTTGGAAAATTTGATAGACAAAATGTGGAAACACCAGGAAATGACAACCAAGAACCATGAAGCCTCCATGAAGAGCCTAGAGAGGCAGATTGGGCAAATCTCCAAGCAGATTTCTGTTGAGAGACCTTCAAGCTCACTGCCGAGTGACACAATCCCAAATCCTAAGGAAGAATGCAAGGCGATACAATTAAGGAGTGGGAGAACATTGATGAGCAACAATGACACTACAAAGAAGCAAGCAGAGAGCAGCAAAAAACCAATAGAAGATGAAAAGCAAACAAAGGCAGATGAAGCCAAGGATCAAGTTGTGATGCCAAACAAGAGCACTGAGAAATTCAAAGAGAAGAACAACCAACCACACAGTTCAAAAGAAGTGATTCAGGGACAGCAGCAAGTAGGAAAGAGCATCACACCTCCACTGCCATATCCCCTGAAGTTCAGCAAAGAGACTAAGGACCAACATTTTCATAAGTTCCTTGAGACTTTCAAAAAGCTGGAGATCAATATTCCCTTGGCTGAAGCACTTGAGCAAATGCCTCTGTATGCCAAGTTTTTGAAGGAGCTTATCAACAAGAAAAGAAGTTGGCTTGAGAAGAAAACCGTGTTACTCATCGAGGAATGCAGTGCTGTGATTAAAAGGGGCATTCCACCAAAACTCAAGGATCCAGAAAGCTTTGTAGTCTCATGCACCATTGGCAGAATAGTTCTCAACAAAGCTCTCTGTGACCTTGGTGCCAGTATCAACTTAATGCCTCTCTCAATGATGAGAAAGCTTGCCATAGAAGAACTTAAACCCACCAGGATGTCGTTGGTCATGGCTGACAGATCAATCAAAACACCCAATGGAATTGTGGAGAATCTGTTGGTGAAGGTTGGGGAGTTTATTTTTCCAACAGATTTTGTGATTTTGGATACTGAAGAGGAAGGAAACAATTCAATCATTTTGGGAAGGCCATTTCTAGCCACAGCAAGAGCCATCATTGATGTAGAAAAAGGAAAAATGATCTTCAGGGTCT
>NC_029790.2:92501383-92515277 GCF_000816755.2 Arachis ipaensis
GCATCAGCCCTGCAGTGTGTATGCATAAGATCCTCTTGGAGGACAATTCCAAACCAGTGGTTCAACCTCAAAGAAGGCTAAATCCCACAATGAAGGAAGTTGTCCAGAAGGAAGTAATGAAGTTGTAGAATGCAGGGATAATCTTTCCAATATCTGACAGCTCATGGGTGAGCCCGGTTCAAGTTGTACCAAAGAAAGGAGGAATGACGGTCATCACTAATGAGAAGAATGAGTTGATCCCTACTAGAACAGTGACTGGGTGGAGAATGTGCATAGACTATAGAAGATTGAATGATGCCACAAGGAAAGATCATTTCCCTCTCCCATTTATTGATTAGATGCTGGAAAGATTGGCCAGCCATGCCTATTATTGCTTTTTGGACGGGTATTCTGGGTACAATCAAATCGTGGTAGATCCCAAGGACCAAGAGAAGACTGCCTTCACATGTCCATTTGGAGTTTTTACATACAGGAGGATGCCATTTGGGCTATGCAACGCCCCAGCCACATTTCAGAGGTGTATGCTTTCCATTTTCTCTGATATGGTTGAAAAATTTTTAGAGGTCTTCATGGATGACTTTTCTGTTTTTGGTGATAATTTCAACACTTGCCTGAACCATCTAACTCTTGTCTTGAAACGGTGCCAAGAAACTAATTTGGTTTTGAACTGGGAGAAGTGCCATTTCATGGTACCCGAGGGGATTGTTCTCGGTCATAAGGTTTCAAGAAAAGGGATAGAGGTTGACAAAGCAAAGGTTGAGATCATAGAAAAACTCCCTCCACCAGCTAATGTAAAATCTGTTAGAAGTTTCTTGAGGCATGCAGGATTTTATAGAAGGTTTATCAACGATTTCTAAAAAATAGCCAAGCCCTTGAGTAATCTATTAATGCTAGATAATCCTTTTGTGTTTGATGAAAACTGTCGGCATGCCTTTGAAACTTTAAAAAACAGACTCACAACAGCACCAATCATCACACCCCCAGATTGGGTACTGCCTTTTGAACTCATGTGTGATGCAAGTGACCTTGCAATTGGTGCTGTACTTGGACAAAAGAAGGGAAACTTGCATCATGTCATATATTATGCAAGTAAAGTGTTGAATGAGGCCCAAAAAAATTACACCACAACAGAAAAGGAATTGTTAGCTGTAGTCTATGCATTTGATAAGTTTAGATCATACTTGATAGGATCCAAAATTGTGGTTTATACTGACCATGCTGCCCTTAAGTATTTGATGTCAAAGCAGGATGCTAAACCAAGACTTATCAGGTGGATATTGCTCCTACAAGAGTTTGATATTGAGGTAAGGGACAGGAAGGGCACTGAGAACCGGGTTGCTGATCATTTGTCGAGGCTACCACAAGAAACAATTCAAAAGGCCTCCCAGACCGTAAATGAAAGCTTCCCAGATGAGCAGCTTTTGCAGATCCAACAAGCACCTTGGTTTGCTGACATAGCAAACTACAAAGTGGGAAGGAAGATACCTCAAGAGTTCTCTAAGCAACAAGTGAAGAAGTTAATCAATGAGGGAAGGAAATTCTTATGGGATGAACCCTTCCTGTTCAAGAGATGTTCTGATGGAGTAATTAGAAGGTGTATCCATGAGAGTGAAATGAGGGATATCTTGTGGCATTGCCATGGTTCAGCTTATGGTGGACACTTTGGCCCAGAAAGAACAGCTGCAAAGATACTGCAAAGTGGCTTCTATTGGCCAACTATCTTCAAGGATGCCAGAGAGTATGTTCACCAATGTAATGAATGCCAGAAAGCAGAAGGGCTGACAAGAAGGAATGAGATGCCTCAAAACTTCATCTTGGAATTGAAATTATTTGATCTATGGGGAATTGATTTCATGGGACCCTTTCCCCCTTCCTATTCTTTCAGATATATCTGAGTAGCAGTGGAGTACGTCTCAAAGTGGGTGGAAGCCATAGCCACAACCACCTGTGATGCACAGATTGTCCTCCAATTCCTTAAAAAGCACATTTTCACAAGATATGGAGTGCCCAAGGGTCTTGTTAGTGATGGTGGTGGTCACTTTTGCAACAAACAGATGGAGAAACTTCTCCACAAATATGGAGTAATCCATAAAGTAGCCACACCTTACCACTCTCAGATTAATGGCCAGGCTGAACTAGCAAATAGGGAATTAAAGAAGATCCTAGAGAAAACAGTGGGAAGCACAAGAAAAGATTGGGCTAGGAAGCTAGAAGATGCATTATGGGCATATAGGACAGCTTTCAAAACTCCTATTGGCAAGTCACCCTTTCAGCTATTGTATGGCAAATCCTGCCACCTACCTGTAGAGCTTGAACATAGAGCTTTTTGGGCTACTAAACTCCTCAACCTTGATTCCCAAGCTGCAGGAGAGAAAAGGTTGTTACAACTAAATGAGTTGGATGAATTCAGGTTAGAAGCCTATGAGAGTGCTAAGATATACAAGGAAAGAGCTAAGAGGGGGCATGATAAGAAGATCACAAAGAAGGAGTTCAAGCCAGGACAGCAAGTGCTCCTGTATAACTCAAGGCTTAAGATCTTCCCTGGCAAACTTAAGTCTAAGTGGACTGGCCTATACTTGGTGACAAAGGTTTTTCCTTATGGGAGTATTGAATTGCTAGATGAAGCAACAAAGAGTCAATTCACAGCAAATGGTCACAGAGCAAAGCTGTACTTGGGAGGACAATGGGATAAGGAAAAAGAGGTTCAGAGCCTACAACCTTCTTGAAAAGAATTGAAGGATGTCAAGCTAGTGACATTAAAAGAGCGCTTGTTGGGAGGCAACCCAACCAGAGGTAGTTTTCTTTTCATAGCCTTTTCAATAAAAATGTTGAATATTTGGTATGCATTGCAAGGAGCTAAGTTTGGTGTTACACACCAAAACAATTTAAAGGAGAATGAAGGATTATAAGTTTGGTGTTCCACCAAAACATCATTTAAAAACATATTCTCATTTCTCGCACAACACTAGCTCCAAGCAATCAAACAAATTATTCAATTACTTAATTGCTCTCTAATTTCAACTTCATAACCTTTAGCAAGAACACAAGATTTTACATATAGTTGACCGGTGTTCCACCGAAATCTCATTTACAAACACATTCTCACCTTCTGCATAAAGGGTTGCTAGCTCCAAGCAATCAGATGAATCATTTAATCATTGTCTATTTCTAGTTTTTAGTTTTATTGCCTTTAGCAAAGACACAAGGATTTCACATGCGGTTAACTTGATGCATCAGAGGCAATTGCAAGGGACTAAGTTTGGTGTTCACACACCAAAGTAAGTTCAAAAGCCTATAAGAAAGTCTTGCACACTAACCAATTACCTAAGGGCTTGAGAAGCAAGCAACTTTTGAGAATTATGCAGGGAACTAACTACCAATTGAAGACATAATGCACCATGACTCAAAAGGGGATCAACAAAAAGAAGGACAAAAGAACTGCAAACCACTAGGTTGTATCTATACTTAACTTCAGCTGTTGAGAGATGCCATGTTTTATATCTTGCTAAAGTGTTCATCTAGTACAAGTAGAATCAATTTTCTTAAAATAAGTAAGCTAGTCTAAGTGTGTGCTTGTGTGTTTACTTTCACTTAACAAAAAGCATGCTTTGTCCTCTGCATCTTTAATTCAATAAAAGAAATGTTTGAATGTGAAGTGAGATAGTTCTCTGTTAGATAGAAGTACAATAAAAGTAAGTGGTGGTATGTATGTGTGATTGTATGATAGCTCACTTTTAGTGAATAAGAGAACTAGGATGTCTCCTTCTAAGTAGAAAGTGGCCTACTGTCTATGAATATCAATCAAATAAAAGTTCTTGGTTAAAAAGAAAAACAAAAAGAGAAAAGAAAAAGCCAAAAAGTGGCAACAGAACAAAAGAAAATAAAAAGAAACAAAGCTAGACACCAACAGCTTGAACCTTAGAATATATTCCTGTGGTGTCTTTGTACTAGGATCTGCTTGGATTATTAAGTTCTTTGGAGTGCATCAACACTTGGTGACTTAGGTTAACTAACCTGGGATCATCAGCTGAAAGTCCACTATCAAGAGCAACCTAACTACAAGGCATTTAGTAACCCAAAGAGGTGCTGGGCATCAATGTTTTAAGAAGGAATGTGAGCCAAGTGTCTATAGTGAATAATGTGTCAAGTATAAAGAAAGAAATGAACTTGTTACACATGACACTGAACTAAAGCTTATAGAAAAAAAATAATAGTCAAGGACAAAGGAATAATGAGAGGTCATAGCAGTGTGTTGCTTGATGCTTGAAGGAGACTTTCTAGGCCTAAAAGTCAATAAGAAGCGAGTGTTTACATATCCACATAAAACCCCATGAACTACCAATAATACTCTGCTAGCATGAACATCCTTTTCCATTTCATTCTTTCTTCTCATTAATTCTTTTCTTGCTTGGGGACAAGCAAGCTTTAAGTTTGGTGTTGTGATGACAAGTCATCTTAGCCTATTTTCACTATTCTTTTTCTTTTGTTTTCAATTGATTTTATGCACTTTTTTAAGCCATAAGCAAGCCAATTGGGTAGATTTCCATGTTTCCTTTGATTCAATCAACCATGGATGAATTAATGCACTTTCATGAGATTTTATGCTATAATTGTCATATATTATGAAAGAAACACAATCTTATGATTTGGGGCATAGCTTTGATTGTTTTGATTGATTGATGATAAGTGAAAAGAGTTTTGAAGAAGGTTGAAGAAAGACGGAATGGCTAGGAGCAAGAGAGAACAAAAAGCTTGAGCCAAAGTTTGCCTCAAACTTTAGCTCAAACTTTTGGAAGAGTTGAAAACACCCCAGAGGAAAAAAGCTTGAGCCAAAGTTTGCCTTAAACTTTAGCTCAAACTTTTGGAAGAATTGAAAACACCCTGGAGGAGAAAAGCTTGCACCAACATTTGCCTCAAGCTTTTTGGCAAACGTTGGCGCCACACTTGCACACCCTGGAGGAAAAAGCTTGAGCCAACATTTGCCTCAAACTTTTTGGCAAACGTTGGCATCACAAAAACAACACCCTGGAGGAGAAAAGCTTACGCCAACGTTTGCCTCAAACTTTTTGGCAAACGTTGGCGCCACACATATACACAAGGGGACCAACGTTTGGCCTAAAGTTTGACCTCAAACTTTAGCCCAAACGTTGGTAGCAGCAAATGAGGACAGCTGGTATAAAAAGTTTGAGTAAAAGTTTGCCTCAAACTTTTACTCAAGCTTTTATGATTCTTGGCCCGGTTCACAATGGGTTTCTCTCCAACTCCAAGAGCAATCAACAGAGGCTTTTATCAACCCAATTCCATCAAGTTCAAAGGCCCAATTCAAGGCTTGAAGACCATTTGAAGAAAGTGTATAAATAGCTTAGGATTTAAGTTTTAGAAGAGCTTTTCCTTTTACTTTTGCTGAGTAGTTTTTGGAGAGCTTTTGGTTTTGAGTTGTTTGGAGTTTCTGAGTTTCAGATTAGGAGAATTGAATTCTCTTCCTCTTAGTTTTCTTGTTTTCAATTTCAATTACATTTGTCTTGGATCTTGGGTTGGAGAATTGGAGGAATTCTGTTTCAATCTCATCCTGAGATCTCTCTGTTTTCTTTACTGCATAATTGAATTTAAATTTCTGTTCATTGTCTCTTCTTCTACTCATTCTGCTATTTACTTTTCTCTATTTCTTGCAATTGAATTCTACATTTGGATCTAGGAAGGCATTGAGATCTAGACTCGGTTATCTAGTCTCTTGGATCCTGAGATCTGGAGTTTGCATTTTAAATTCTCTGTTTAAAGCTTTTCAAGTTCATTTACATTTCCGTTTTAGATCCGGTTCAATTCAAGTCACCTTCTACTTGTCTGATTAATGCAATTTACTTTTCCTTATTTAAATTATGCAAATCCACTTCCCAATTCCCTTTACAATTCAAGCCATTTACATTTCTTGCACTTTAAGATTCTGCAATTTACATTTCTTGCATTCTAAGTTTCTGCCATTTAATTTTTTGCTCTTTAAGATTCAGCACATTTACCTTCTCTGCTCTATAATTTACTGCAATTGTCCCTCTCCCTTTTAATTTCATGCAATTTAGCTTCTGTCGAATACAAACCACTCAAATCAACTCTTGTTTCGCTTGACTAAATCAACCACTAAACTAAAATTGCTCAATCCTTCAATTCCTGTGGGATCGACCTCACTCCCGTGAGTTTTATTACTTGATGCAACCCGGTTCACTTTCCGGTGAGTTTTGTGTGTTAGGAATTCATTTTCCGAAAATGCACATCACCCCTCATTGTGAACTTCTTTCCTGTGCTCTCATGAATTAGCTCTACATGCTCTAGAGACAGGATTCTATTCATCGTATATGGTATGACTGGACTTCTTGTGAAGACCACTCTCATGCCAGGTGAGAAGTCCTCAGTAGGAATCTTCTTATTCCTCCAGTCCTTCGGCACTTTCTTTTTGGTTCCTTCTCCATTTTTGGTGGGTGGTGAATGCCCAACACCAAACTTAGGTTTGATATCTGGGGGTATTGTATGGCTTTCTACCAAGTGAGAGGGCTTAAGCTTTAAGGTCTGTGTGCCGGTACTTCCTTTGTCAGAGAGTGGTTGAAGTTTAGGTATCTTGAATAGCATATAGTTCTCGTGCATCATCAAGACTAATTCTCCTCTCTCTACATCAATGAGGGCTCTTCCAGTGGCTAGAAATGGCCTTCCTAGGATGATGGAGTCATCCGTATTCTCTCCCGTATCAAGTATCAGAAAGTCTACGTTGAGGTTGAGGTCTTCAACTTTTACCAGAATATTCTCCACCAATCCATATGCTCATTTTTGGGACCTGTCAGCCATCTCCAATGCTATCTTTGTAGCCTGTACCTCTTTGATTCCTAGCCTCTTCATTACAGAGAGTGACATCAGATAATACTTGATTCAAGGTCGCATAGAGCCTTCTCAAATGTAATAGTTCCAATGGTACAAGGAATCAGAAAGCTTCCGGGGTCTGACATCTTCTCAGGTAGCCTCCTCTGCACCAGTGCACTACACTCCTTGGTCAAGATCACAGTTTCATCTCCCTTCAAGGCCCTCTTCTCAGAGAGTAAGCTTTTCATGCAGGCCATATAAGGAGGCATCTTCTCCAACACCTCAGCAAAATAAGCATTGATGTGTAACTTCTTGAATACTTCCAAGAATTGAGACAGCTAGTCATCCTTGGTTTCGTTTTGCTCTTCCTGAGGGAGTGTTACTTTAGGCTCTTGTGCCACTAATGGGGCGTGTAGCAGGGGGCTTTTAGCCTTTTCTTGAGCCTTGTCTTCTTCTAGTTCCTCAGCAATATGCACCTCCTTCGGCTCGGCATCCTTAGCCATAATGAGGGCCTTACACTCTTCTCTTGGATTCACCTCTGTGTTGCTTAAAAGAGTGTTAGAAGATCTCTCAGGTGTCCTCTTGCTCAACTGACCCACTTGTACTTTCAAGTTCTTAATTGAAGCTCTCGTCTCTTGTATAAAGCTGTGAATGGTCTTGGAAAGTTTAGAGACTATTGTGGCAAGTCAGAATTGTCTTGAGAGGGTCCTTGTTGCTACTGAGAGAGGTGGAAATGCCTGTTGTTAGACCTATTCTGATTGGTTCCACCCTGATTGTTGTGGAAGCCCTGCTGGGGTCTTTGTGGTTGCTCCCTCCATGAAAAGTTAGGGTGATTCCTCCATCCCTGATTGAAAGTATTGGCATAGGGATCATTGTTGGGATTTCTAGAGAAATTTCCCATGTAATTAACTTGCTCAGTAGTGGGTTGAGCATAGCCACCAGCGTCCCCTTGGATGTAGCTTGCAATCATATCATAGGATGCATCTTGATGGTTGACTGCTGAAACTTGCATCACAGTCAAGTGTTGAGAGCTCGTGCTAATCTGCTAGGACAGTATCCTGTTTTGAGCCAAGTTGGCGTCCGATGTATCTACCTCCATGACTCCTCTCTTTTGAGTAGTCCCAATGTTCACCAGGTTCCTCTCAGAAGTGTATAGGTACTGGTTATTGGTAACCATCTCAATAAGCTCATCTACCTCTTCAAGTGTCTTCTTCATGTGTAGAGAACTACCTGCAAAATGATCCAATGACATTCTGGCCATCTCAGAGAGGCCATCATAAAAGATCTGCAGCCTGGTCCAGTCTGAAACCATGTCAGGAGGATATCTTCTGATCATCTGCTTGTATCTCTCCCAGTTCTCATAGAGGGACTCTCCATCTTTCTGTCTGAAGGTCTAGACATCCACCATAAGCTTAGTCAGCTTCTGGGGTGGGAAGAATTTGATCAGAAATTCAGTGACTACCTTCTCCCATGTGTCCAAGCTCTCATTGGGTTGAGAATCAAGCCGCTGCTTTGCTCTGTCCCTTACAGTAAAAGGGAAGAGCATGAGCTAGTAGACCTCAGGATTCACTCCATTCGTCTTAACAGTGTCACAGATCTGCAGAAAATCAGATATGAATTTGTTGGGGTCCCCCTGTGGGAGTCCATAAAACTGATAGTTCTGCTACACCAGAGTGACCAGTTGAGGCTTAAGCTCAAAATTGTTGGCACCAATGGCAGGTACAGCTATACCGCGCCCATAAAAGTCAGGTGTGGGTGCAGTGTATGAGCCAAGCACCTTTCTTGCTTACTCTTCAGCATTCGTATTCCCTCCATTAGCTGCCATGGTGGATTCTTCAATTTCCTTCTCAAAAGTTTCCTTGAGATTCTCTTCAGCTTTGTAAGCTTTAGCTTGTTGCAAACGCCACCTCAAGAAGGGATTCTTTGTACCTGTTCCTGCTCATAAAAACAAGAAACAAAGAAAAGTGAGTCTCTATGTCAGAGTATAGAGCTCCCAGTGATATATCCTAAAAGAAATACATTAAAATAAGAAAAATAATTGAACTAAAATTTTGAAAATAGATATACAAAAATAACCTAAAAATTCGAAAACTAAAAAGAGAAAAATAATAGAAATTTTTGAAAAAAAATAGAAAAGTAGACACTAATGGGACACCAAACTTAAGATTAGAAATTATAGGAAAATAAATAAGACAAAAATCAAAAATAAATAAAATAAATAAAATAAGAAATAAAGAATTAAAAAGAAAAACTAATTAAAGAAAAACTAATAAAGATACCTAATCTAAGCAACAAGACAACTGGTAGTTGTCAATCACAAATAATCTCCAGGAACAGTACCAAAAGCTTGGTGCGCGAAAAGAGAATTCACACAGCTTAACTGGCAAGTGCATCAGTTCGTCCAAGTAATAACCTCAAGTGAGTGAGGGTCGATCCCACGAGGATTGTCGGACTGAGCAAGCAATGGTTGTCAAGTTGGACTTAGTCAGGCGAATCAGAAAAGGGTTTTGGTGAGTTGCAATGTGCAAAAACAATGAACAGAGAAATAAAGAAAGCAATAAATAGTTTGGTGTGAAAGCAGTATGAGAAAATAGTTAAGGTCTCGGACATGTTTATCTTTCCAGATTAAAAGTTCTTACCAACTATTTTAACAATGAATGATTCATTCTATGGCAAACTATAAGCGTCTAAACCTTAATCTCTTAGCGATTTAGCCTCCTCTAGCCTTCGTCAACCGCCACTCTCGTGGTCACTTAACTCATATTAGAGGGTGAAGTTTAGAAAACTACTTTATACCACCAAGGCCATAATCACCCTAAACCGGCTGAATAGATATTGCTTATCCCCATCGGTTTGTGTAATTAGTCGTCTAAGAGAAATGTTTTCAAGCTGTAGTTCAAGCGAGATAACTCTCGAGAATCACAAGAACTCATGTAGAAAGGGGTCGTACTCTCGTTCCACCCAATTCATAAGATTAAGAACGAAAACTATCCTTAGAACTGAATCGAACATAAATTAAAATGGAAGAATAATAATCTTAATCCATAGAAATAAACAGAGCTACTAACCCTAACCAAGAGGTTTAGTTGCTCATAACTTACAGAGAAAACAGGGTTCTGAAAAGTGCGGCCTAATGATGCTTGATGCGTGATGCCCTAGAAAGGGTGCATCTTATTCCTTAAATACTAACCTAAGAATAAATGGTAGACCTAAAAAAACATTGTTTTTAATTAGAAATTATAAAAAGAAAATAAAATAAGCTAAGAAGTGCGAAATCCACTTTAGAGGCCCAAAGAGGTGTGAAACGGACTGATGTGGTGTTTAACGACAGGAATGGTCGTTAAACGCCCTTGGGGGAGAGTGCACGTTGCTGGCCTATTTCCCCTGCTGGCTTGAAACACTGGTTAGGCGTTCAGCACCCAGAGGGGGGATGCTGACAGCATTTTCCTTTTTAGCTCCAAACTCCGCCAAACTGCTCTAAATTTCACCTGAAATCATAAAATACCAAAACAACTCAAAGTAGCATCCAAAAGGAATTTTTGTGCTAAAATTAAGCAAAACTACATGAAATCTAACTAAAAACAACTAGAAAATGCTAGGAAAAAGGGTATAAGATGCTCATGCATCAATACACTTGCCCTGCATTTTTCAGAAAAGCTGCTAAATTTGCAAAAATCACTTTTGCACACCAAACTTCTGACTCGCATAACTTTTTCATTAAAAATCATTTTTAGTCTGTTCTTCAAACGACATAAACTTCACGGACACAATTTTTTTCTGAAATAGGTTTGCCAACATTTAAGGATTCGAAAGTCAAGTTATGGCCCGCCGAAGTTTGTTAAAATCAAGTTTTACCAAAAATGCCATACCTCTATTTTTACCGAACTTCCATTTCAAAACCAATGAATTACACCTCAAAACAACACCAATTGGGCCCAAAACAATTCTATATCCATTCTAACTCTTCCACAACCTACCAATATTCAATTTTTATTATTTTCCTTTGATGAACGGATTTTTGCTAGTAAAGAATTTCACAAATGAAACCTCGTTGTAAGTATAGTTTCTAAACCAACAAAGAATCCTTTCATACAAAAATTTGGTTGTCACAAGTAACAAACCCCTAAAAATAATAACCGACGTATTCAAACCTCGGGTCATCTCTCAAGAAATTGCAGGGAGGTGTAATTATTATTGGTTATGGAAAAGTATATTTTTGGGTTTTTTAAATGTTGAACAAGGAATTTAAATAACAAGGAAACAAACTAATAATAAATAAATGTCTTAACAAGTATTGAGAATTGGAATTTCTATCCTCATTATCATCATCAATTATGATAGTAATTGTCCATTGCTCCCACTTAGGCAACCTCTAACTATGAAGGAAAGTCAAGTAGATAAATCAATTTGATTCCTCAAGTCCTAGTCAACTCTCAAGGAAAGACTAGAGTTAGTGGAATTCAAATCAACTAGCAAGTCTCAAATACCAATCAATAAAAGACCTTTGATAATTCAAGAGTCTCCAATTAATCAATCCAAGTTAGGAATAAGAAAATCTATCTTAAAACTCTCCCAAGCATTCAATAACACAAACTAAAGAAAACAATCATAAATATGAAATATTGCATTAAATAAGAAATTCAATCTAACATGGAGTTCATAAATCAAATTGGGAAAATAAACAAACCAACAAGAGAAATAGATAAACTAAAGTTCTAGAACTAATAAGAGTAGAAGAAAACTAAATTAAAGTAAAATAGAAATCTCAAATTGAAAAATAGCTAAACCTAAGAATCCTAAAACCTAAGAGAGAGGAGAGAGCCTCTCTCTCTCTCTAGAAACTACATCTAAAATATAAAATTATGTGAATGAATGTTGTGTGAATGAATGAATGTGATTCCCCCACTCTGCAGCTTCTAATCTGTGTTTTTCGGACTTAAAACTGGGCCAAAAACAGCCCAGAAATCGCCCCCAGCGCTTTCTGAAATTTCTGCACGTGGCGCATATGCATACGCGTCATTTGATGAAATTCCTTGTCACGCATACGCGTCAGTCACGCGTACGCGTCAGTCACGCGTACGCGTCGCTTGTCTTCTGCGCTAGTCTCGCGTACGCGTCAGGTACGCGCACGCGTCGCTGCCAGCTTCCTAAAACTTCATCTTCTTGCGTTCCTTCCACTTTTGCATGTTTCCTTTCTATCCTCTAAGCCATTCCTGCCCTATAGAGCTTGAAAACACTTAACACACAGATCACGGCATCGAATGGTAATAAAGGGTATTAAAAATTGACAGTTTAAAGGCCCAGGAAACATGTTTTCAACTATATCACAGAATTAGGAAGGATTTGTAAAATCATGTAAATTGTATGAATAAGTGTGCAAAGACTTGATAAAAACCACTCAATTGAGCACAAGATAAACCATAAAATAGTGGTTTATCATCCTTCTAAACAATCCACAATCAAAATATACATAACTCATTATTCCTCAAGCTATCATCATCATAATTCATTATCATCATCAATCATCAAAATCATCAATCATCAACTCATTCTCAAGATAACTTCACATTTTCATCAAGGTTACTGATGCCAAGGCATTTTGGCCAGTTTCACTGACCTTTTCTTTACTGTTATTAGGGTAGTTTCATGCATTTTCTTAGGAAATAAGCTAGTTTTGGGTAGATATTCACTTACACCTGGATTCAAGCATACATTGTGCATTTTACATGATTTCATGAGGATTTTGCATGAGTTTAGTGATAAATTGTATGCTGCATTTCCCATGACTTGGACTAGAACTTTGATGCACTCTACTGCCTGATTTCAGGACCAAAGGAAGCAAGGAATGGGAGTTAACTTGCAAAGTTAATGAGAAAAGTGACTGCCAATAACGCTCTCAAAGCCATCATTACCCACGTTAAGAGTCACGTTAACTAAGTTAACGTGAACTCTAATGTGAAGAAAGGAATTTGGGCCAACGTTAATGACACTTAACATTTTCACTAACGTTGGCCAATGCTCACAAGTGGCCACGTTAGAGTCCACGTTAACTTAGTTAACGTGGCCTCTAACGTTAAAAGGGGGAAAGGAAGCAAACGTTAGTGACATTTAACATTGTCACTAACGTTGCCCTAAGTGCATAAAGCCACGTTAACTCCCACGTTAACTTGGTTAACGTGGGAGCTAACGTGAAGAGGCAAGGGTGGTCGACAGCGTTAGTGACACCCAACATTGTCACTAACGTTGGAAGCAACCACACAACCCCAAGGAGCCTGTCTCGAGGGATTGGGTTACTTTCCCCAAATCAACAAGTATCGAGACCTTTTACTTTTGTTTCTACCTCTTATGTATTACTTTTGATCTTCACGTCTCTTTCATTTATGTCCTTCATCAAGTAAACCCGAACCGAAATGAACGTCTCTCTTTCACACTTCACCCGTCTCTGAAATCGAGTCCCGCAATCCCCACAATTGCAAATCACTTTTATACTCAAGCTCTTACAATCACTGTTAGTTGAAAGAGTGATTGCAAGGATTCATTTTCGGTGCAATTGAAGTTACAATCACCGTGTTTGCAACGGTGATTGCAACGGAGATCCAGGAAGCGTGTGTAATAACCCTGAATTGAAAGGGTTATTGCAACTTTTCGGGGGTAACGAGGATGCAATTTTGGGTGCAATTGAATCAATTGCACCCGAACGATAGGAAGCTCTTGCAATCACTGTGAGTTGTAACAGTGATTGCAAGGTTATACGGGAGTACGGAGTGCAATCTCGGGTGCAATTGAATCAATTGCACCGAGAAATTGCACCGTAACGAATCGGTAGGGTTGCAATCACTGTTACAACTCACAGTGATTGCAACCGAGTAGAAAATGAGTAGGTGCAATCGAAGGTGCAATTGATTCAATTGCACCCTCAATCGCACCGAGTATCACCGAACACACCGAGGAAGGTTGCAATTACTGTTACAACTCACAGTGATTGCAACCGGTAGTGGAAGAAGAGAGTGCAATCGGAGGTGCAATTGATTCAATTGCACCTTCAATTGCA
>NC_029790.2:92518063-92536085 GCF_000816755.2 Arachis ipaensis
TTAACTAAGTTAACGTGAACTCTAATGTGAAGAAGGGAATTTGAGCCAACGTTAGTGACACTTAACATTATCACTAACGTTGGCCAATGCTCATAAGTGGCCACGTTAGAGTCCACGTTAACTTAGTTAACGTGGTCTTTAACGTTAAAAGGGGGAAAGGAAGCAAACGTTAGTGACATTTAACATTGTCACTAACGTTGCCCTAAGTGCATAAAGCCACGTTAACTCCCACGTTAACTTGGTTAACGTGGGAGCTAACGTGAAGAGGCAAGGGTGGTCGACAGCGTTAGTGACACCCAACATTGTCACTAACGTTGGAAGCAACCACACAACCCCAAGGAGCCACGTTAACTTCCACGTTAACTTAGTTAACGTGGAGGCTAACGTGAGAGAAGAAGGTGATGGCCAACGTTAGTGACACTCAACATTGTCATTAACGTTGGAAGGAGCCACACAAGCCACTATGAGCCACGCTAACTCCCACGTTAACTTAGTTAACGTGGAAGCTAACGTGGATGAGTAAAAGATGAGCCAACGTTAGTGACACTCAACATTGTCACTAACGTTGGGATGGCTAAGCAATGCCACGTTAAAGAGCCACGTTAACTAAGTTAACGTGGGCTCTAACGTGAGGCATGAGGGCATATTGGAACGTTAGTGACAATGTTGAGTGTCACTAACGTTCTCGAAGGATAGCAAGCCCACGTTAACTAAGTTAACGTGGGTTTTAACGTAGGAGCAATGGGGGCTTTTCAACGTTATTGGGAAAGTTAAGTCCCAATAATGTGTGCGAAGGACCTAGAGGCAACGTTAGTGGCAACGTTTGTGCCACTAACATTGAAGTTAACGTGGCTTTTACTTAGGAACGTTAGTGAGAAAGTTGATTGTCACTAACATTCTCGAACTCATATTTTCACTAAACGTTAACACCCCTAACGCCCTGAGCTAAAGTCTCTGCCCACTTCACACTTTCTCTCTGCAAGTAAAGCCAAGCCCAAATGAACTACTTCCTGTATTTACTTTCTCTGCACTTCTAGTTTTCATTATGTATTCTCCATCTTTGTTTTCATTTTCCAGAGCTATGAACAACTAAACCCCTTTCATTGGGTTAGGGAGCTCTGTTATAATTTGATGATCAATACTAATTTTCATTATTCTTCTTCTATCTTTTCTCTTGATTTTACTTGAAAGCTTTCGATCTTCATCCAATTGGGTAGTTATCTTGGAAATGAAACTATTTATACTTGGATCTCTTCTGAACCTTGGAAGAGGAATGAAGAGATCAAGCTAGAAATGCTTTCTCATGCTGGACCAAATTGGGTTTGGATGGATACGTGACTATAATCCTCTCAATGCTTGATTTGGGAAATGCATGTGGTATAATCAGTGACCATACTTCATCTCTTCTCATGAGCAATTGACCAAGAAATTGGCTATTGATCAAGATTTGAGAGATTGAATTACAAGAAATTGTAATTCAATCACTTAAGATTGCCAAGGAGATCAATGAGTGTATTGATTGAGGAAGAGATGTAAATGAAATTGATCCGGAGAATGCAACATCTCCTAAGCCCAATGAACTCCCCATTTCTGATCTTACCCATTCTCTTTAATTTCTGTCATTTACATTTATGAGCAATTCCCCCATTCCCATTTAAGATTCTGCAATTTACTTTCTGCCATTTACTTTTCCGCCATTTAAATTTCTGCAATTCTCAACTCTATTTTCTGATTCGCTCAACTAGAACATTCCTCTAATTAAAGTTGCTTGATCAATCAATCCTTGTTGGATTCAACCTCACTCTATTGTGAGTTTTTACTTGACGACAAATTTGGTACGCTTGCCGAAGGAAATTTGTTATGAGACAAGTTTTCCGTGCATCAAGTTTATGGCGCTGTTGCCGGGGATTGATTGTGCATCAACAATGATTAGATTGGAGGATAACTAGATTGAGCATTTTATTTTTGTTTGATTTAAATTTCTGTTTGAGTTATTTACTTCCTAATTTAGTCAATTTCTTCCCTCCCCCCTACTTTTTTTTTATTTACAATTCATCTCACTAACCCATTAACTGTTTGATATATTGCATCACTCACACTAACAGTAATTCTGACAGATATACCTTCTTCACCTATTCTCTTTGCTTGTACTTGTTGGTTGTATGACAGGGAGAAGAAGCGGGGCTTCAACTTCCTTTGATTCTGAACCTGAGAGAACCTTCCTTAGACTAAGGAGGGAGGCAAGAGACAAACGTGTAGTTGGCGCTGAAGAAGAGGAGGAACACTTTGAGGAATACTTTGAACCAAACATGGAAGAAAACATGAAAAACCATCATGAAGAAGAGGCTCACAACCATGGCAGAAGAGGTCGAGCAAATCATACTGGGGAGGATAGAAGAGTTTTAGGCTCTTATATCAATCCAAACCCAGGAAACTATGGAAGTAGCATTCAAAAGCCAACCATCCATGCCAATAATTTTGAACTGAAGCCACAGCTCATCACCCTTGTGCAGAACAACTGTTCGTTCGGAGAAAGTGTCCAAGAGGACCCAAATCAACATTTAACCACCTTCCTGAGAATATGTGACACAGTGAAGTCTAATGGTGTTCATCCTGACGCCTATAGACTGCTCTTATTTCCATTCTCACTCAGGGATAAGGCAGCCAAGTGGCTAGAATCTTTCCCAAGGGAAAGCTTGACAACTTGGGAAGACGTGGTGAACAAATTCTTAGCAAGATTTTACCCTCTTCAACGAATCAATAGGTTGAGAGCTGAGGTCCAAACTTTTAGACAACAAGATGGTGAGACTCTATATGAAGCATGGGAGAGGTTTAAAAACCTAACAAGGAGGTGCCCACCAGATATGTTCAATGAATGGGTGCAGCTGCACATTTTCTATGAAGGGCTCTCTTATGAGTCAAAGAAGGCCATAGACCATTCATCCGGAGGATCTTTGAACAAGAAGAAGACTATTGAGGAAGCCATAGATGTTATTGAAACAGTAGCAGAGAACGACTACTTCTATACTTCCGAAAGAGGGAATACAAGAGGAGTAATGGAGCTAAACAATGTAGATGCTCTGCTGGCCCAAAATAAGCTCATTACCCAGCAATTGGCTGACCTCACCAAGAAGATGGAGAGGAACCAAGTAGCAGCAATCTCCACTTCATCAACAACCCGAGAAGGAGTGAATGAAGAAGCAGAGGGTAGCCAGGAGCAAGCCAACTACATTGGGAATTCACCAAGGCAAAACCATGATCCATACTCCAAGACCTACAACCTTGGATGGAGGAATCACCCAAACTTTGGGTGGGAAAATCAACAAGACCAAAGCCGTGATCAAAGACGCCCAAATCCAAACGATGCAGCCTCCCAACACTTCACATCTAGACCATATCAACACCCCCATAACAATACCTCTCCACATTCATATCAAGGCCAGAACAACCCTCCTCAGCCTGACTTATCATCACTTGATGAAAGAATCTCAAGGATTAAAAATCTACTTGAAGGCATATACAAGGATATCCAGGACATTAAAGCATTCAGAGAGGAAGTGCAGTCAAATATGCAGAATCAGGATGCTGCCATCAAGAAACTTGAGACACAAATTGGCTATTTATTCAAGCAAATTCCCAGCCACAACCTTCGCAGTAAAAATAACTCAACCAAAAGGGAGGAGTGTCAGGCTATCACCCTTCGGAGTAGAAAGGAACTGAAGGAAAACCCCCAGAAACCACAAGAAGAGAACTCAAATAAAGAGGAAGAAGAGCAGGACGAAGCTCTAGTTCCGAATTTGAGTTCACAAAAAGGGGAAGGAGTGCTGAAATCAGACATCCCAAGAGTTCCATACCCTCAGCAACTAAAGAAGAAGGGAGATGACAATCAGTTTTCGAGATTTTTGGAAATCTTCAAGAAGCTGCAAATCAACATACCCTTTGCTGAAGCAATAGAACAAATGGCACTCCACGCCAAGTTCTTGAAGGAGCTCATGACTAAGAAAAGAACTTGGAAGAACAACGAGACTGTGATACTAACAGAAGAATGTAGTGCTATCATTCAGCACAAACTACCCCAGAAATTGAAGGATCCTGGGAGTTTTCAGATCCCTTGCATTATAGGGGAAATCACAGTGGAGAAAGCCCTTTGTGACTTAGGAGCCAGCATCAACTTGATGTCAGTAGCTATGATGAGGAAGATGAAGATAGAGGAGGCTAAACCAACAAAAATGGCCCTACAATTGGCAGACAGATCGTTCAAGTTCCCGCATGGCATCGTAGAAGATTTGCTGGTGAAAGTGGGAGATTTTATCTTCCCAGCAGACTCTGTAGTGCTGGACATGCAGGAAGAAGCCAAGGCTTCCATCATCCTGGGAAGGCCATTCTTGGCCACTGCTGGAGCTGTCATTGATGTCCAAAAAGGTGATCTTACCTTAAGACTACACAATGAAAAGATGACATTCAATGTGTTCAAGGCCATGAGTTACCCACCAGAACAATTAGGGGAATGCATGAGGTTAGATGTACTTGAGGAGGAAGTGTAAGAAAATTTTGAAGAAGAAGAACCTGAAGAACCTGAGAGATTTGTAGATGAGGAATCTGAATCAAGTGAAGAGGTTGCAACAGCAGAGATTCATATACAAGGTGCACCAAAGGAAGAAAACGAAAAGTCAGAAGCACCCAAACTTGAACTTAAAGCATTGCCACCCTCTCTCAAATATGCGTACTTAGGGGAAGATGAAAATTACCCAGTAATTATAAGCTCATGCCTCAGCCAAGATCAAGAGGATGAACTGCTCAAAGTACTGCGAAAACACAAAGATGCTATTGGTTGGACTCTTGCTGACTTGAAGGGGATAAGTTCAGCCATATGTATGCACAAAATACTGCTGGAAGAAGATGCCAAACCATCCATTCAGTCCCAAAGGAGGTTGAACCCAATCATGAAGGAAGTGGTACAGAAGGAAGTTATGAAGTTATGGCAGGGAGGGGTAATATACCCCATCTCATACAGCCCCTGGGTCAGCCCCGTACATGTCGTGCCTAAAAAGGGAGGAATCACCATGGTTCCCAATGAAAAGAACGAATTAATTCCTACAAGGACAGTCACAGGATGGCGGATGTGCATAGACTACAGAAAGCTCAATGAGGCTACACGAAAAGATCATTTCCCCCTTCCATTCATGGATCAGATATTGGAAAGACTTACAGGGCACGCATATTATTGTTTTCTCGACGGTTATTCAGGATATAACCAAATAGTGGTTGATCCCAGAGATCAAGAGAAAACCTCATTCACTTGCCCATATGGAGTGTTTGCCTACAGGCGCATGCCATTTGGGCTATGTAATGCACCTGCAACTTTCCAACGCTGCATGCTTTCTATCTTTTCAGATATGATAGAAAAATTCATTGAAGTTTTTATGGATGATTTCTCGGTATTCGGAGATTCCTTTCCTAGTTGCCTACATCACCTTGCCTTGGTATTGAAAAGGTGTCAAGAGACCAATTTGGTTTTGAACTGGGAAAAATGTCATTTTATGGTGACAGGAGGAATAGTCCTTGGTCACAAAGTTTCTAACCAAGGTATTGAGGTTGACAGAGCTAAAGTAGAGCTTATTGAAAAACTGCCTCCACCCAGTGATGTGAAGGCAATTAGGAGCTTTTTAGGGCATGCGGGTTTTTACAGAAGGTTTATTAAAGATTTTTCAAAAATAGCCAAGCCCTTAAGCAATCTCCTTGTATCTGATGCACCATTTATCTTTGACGAAACATGCATGTTAGCATTCCAAAACTTGAAAATGAGGTTGTCCTCTGCTCCTATCATTTCCCTACCTGATTGGAGCCTACCTTTTGAATTGATGTGTGATGCATCTGATGTTGCGATCGGGGCAGTGCTAGGACAGAGGAGAAATAACTTAGTCCATGTGATATACTATGCTAGCAAAGTCCTTAATGATACTCAAAGAAATTATACCACTACTGAAAAGGAGTTGCTAGCAATAGTCTTTGCATTTGACAAGTTTAGATCATACCTAATTGGTGCTAAAGTGATTGTTTTTACAGATCACACAGCACTCAAATATTTGTTTGCCAAGCAAGAATCAAAACCAAGACTAATAAGATGGATCTTATTGTTACAGGAATTCAATATTGAAATCAGAGACAAGAAAGGAGTAGAAAACAAGGTAGCAGATCACCTATCCAGGATCCCTCATGATAAAGGTGGAGCACATGATACAAATGTGAACGAGCTCTTCCCGGATGAGCAGTTGATGACAGTTCACAAAGCACCATGGTTCGCAGACATTGCCAACTTCAAGGCATCTGGAGCATTACCTCCAGAGATAAATAAACATCAAAAAAGGAAGCTCATGAATAATGCAAAATACTTTGTCTGGGATGAGCCATATCTCTTCAAGAAGTGTTCAGATGGGATCCTTAGAAGATGTGTTTCAAAAGAAGAAGGACGAGAGGTCCTATGGAACTGCCACGGCTCATGTTATGGAGGACACTTTGGAGGAGACAGAACTGCAGCAAAAGTGTTACAAAGCGGATTCTTTTGGCCTACCCTTTCCAAAGATGCAAAAGAACTGGTAAGGAGCTGCAATGAATGCCAAAGATCTGGAAACTTGCCCAAAAGAAATGAGATACCACAGAATTTCATCTTGGAACTGGAACTGTTTGATGTGTGGGGAATTGATTTCATGGGACCATTCCCAACCTCATATGCAAACAATTACATTTTGGTGGCAGTAGATTACGTCTCCAAGTGGGTAGAGGCTATTGCAACCCCAACAAATGATAACAAGGTTGTCATGAACTTCCTTAGGAAGAATATTTTTAGCCGGTTTGGAGTCCCACGAGCACTCATCAGTGATGGAGGGAGCCATTTTTGTAAAAAACCACTAGAAGCTCTTCTCCTACGATATGGGGTAAAACACAAGGTAGCTACACCATATCATCCCCAAACAAGTAGACAAACTGAGATATCCAACAGAGAGCTAAAGAGGATTCTAGAAAAGACTGTTGGTGCATCAAGAAAGGATTGGTCGAAGAAGCTGGATTATGCTCTTTGGGCATACAGAACAGCATTCAAAACACCACTGGGGATGTCCCCTTATCAACTGGTTTATGGGAAAGCTTGTCACTTACCACTGGAGCTGGAGCACAAGGCTCTCTGGGCTATCAAGATACTAAACTTTGACAACATTGCTGCGGGTGCAAAGAGGATCTTGCAGCTGCAAGAGATGGAGGAATTCAGGTCACAAGCCTATGAAAACACTAAGATGTATAAAGAGAAGGCAAAGAGAAGACATGACCTGCATCTTGCACCTAGGAGTTTGGAAAGGGGCAACGAGTACTCCTCTACAATTCCAAATTGAGATTATTCCCAGGAAAACTCAAATCAAGGTGGTCTGGACCTTTTCTTGTCACAAGAGTTTCGCCTTATGGACATATCGAAATCATGGATGAAGGCTCTGAAAGGACTTTACAGTGAATGGACAAAGACTCAAGCATTACCTGGGCAACATGGGGGAACACCCCAAAGTAAATTACCACCTCAAGTAAAGAAGGAACCGTCGAGCTAGCGACGATAAAAGAGCGCTCTGTTGGGAGGCAACCCAACCTCAGGTAGTTTCCTTTTCATCTATATTTCAATAAGGATCACAAGTTGTTTCCCCTAATATTGCGAGGAGCTAAGTTTGGTGTTCCACACCAAAACAAGTCAAGAGTGAAAGTGTGATTCTAAGTTTGGTGTTCCACCAAAGACATTAGAATTACACCCCACTCCCAAAACACATTGCTAGCTCCAACCAATCAAGGGAAACCACTTAGATGTAGTTAGACTTTAGTAATAATTGTTATATTAACAACAAGATATGAGGTTCTCTGCATATATGCAATGTTTTGTACTGGGCAAGGAACTAAGTTTGGTGTTCGCACACCAAAGTAAGTTCAACAGCCACAAGCACACATACAAGCTAACTATGTCTCAAGTGCTTTGGGAACAAGCAACTTCCAATAACTCTACAGGAATCTTATGAGGAAATAGTGCATATTCACCCAAGGAAGTGAAATAGCAAGGACTAGGATGATGACAAAGAAAGAGAGCAACTAGAAATCATCACCCGAAGGTTGTATTGTCACTTAATTCCATTATACTCAGAATTGTTGAAAATTGGAAGTCCGAATGCACTTTTGATTAATAGATACTCGTAGTTGGAACCTTTTTCAATTCTGTCTTTTAAGTTTTTGGTGTTGAAGAAAGTCTCTGTGTGCTAGTCTTTATGTTACTACACCATCTCCTTACTTAATTGTATGTTTGTCCCTTTAAATCAAATGAAAAGAGAATGATTGTTTACAAAAGACCAGAGAGGAGTTCATACTATGGAATAAGTTCATGAGTTTTTGGTGGGATCATAAGTTAGCTAAGTTGGTTCAACCATAAGGTGGGAAGACAACTATCTGTCATGAATACTATACTTGAGGCATGTGTCTGTGGTGTTCCTGTGTGAGGGATCTACTTGGATGAATAAGCTCTTAGGGGTGCCTTATCACTTGGTAACTTAGGTTAACTAACTCGGGATTATCAGCTGAAAGTCCACTATCAAGAGTAACCCTCACAACAGAACATTTAGTAACCCAAAGAGGTGCTGGACACTAAGGCATCAAGAAAAGAAAATGAATAAACTATATGCCTGTGGTGTGTATGTATGAGGGAAAGACTTGAGGGAGTAAGTCCTTAGGGGTGTCTCAACACCTAGCACCTTGAACCAACTGGTTCGGGAGTGTTGGCTGAAAGCTTATCTTAAAGAGTTGCCCCCTTACAGAACACTTAGCCTAAGAACACAAATAAGCCCTGAAATAACAACAAAAGGATCAATAAATAAAAGTTTCATGGGATGCAATCATAGTGAGTATTCTAGGACATGATAAAGGTCTGAAAGCCAGGAATGAACCTAAGTTGCTATGCATGAAACTACCATAAAACCAGGGACATGACTTCCACAAGAATGACTCATTTCTCTTGGTATCCCATTCATCATTCTCTTGTTCCAGTACTTGCTTAGGGACAAGCAAGCTTTAAGTTTGGTGTTGTGATGCCAGGGCATTTTGGCCAGTTTCACTGACCTTTTCTTTATTGTTTTTAGGGTAGTTTCATGTATTTTCTTAGGAAATAAGCTAGTTTTGGGTAGATATTCACTTACACCTGGATTCAAGAGAGAAGAAGGTGATGGCCAACGTTAGTGACACTCAACATTGTCATTAACGTTGGAAGGACCCACACAAGCCACTATGAGCCACGTTAACTCCCACGTTAACTTAGTTAACGTGGAAGCTAACGTGGATGAGTAAAAGATGAGCCAACGTTAGTGACACTCAACATTGTCACTAACGTTGGGATGACTAAGCAATGCCACGTTAAAGAGCCACGTTAACTAAGTTAACGTGGGCTCTAACGTGAGGCATGGGGGCATATTGGAATATTAGTGACAATGTTGAGTGTCACTAACGTTCTCGAAGGATGGCAAGCCCACGTTAAAGAGCCACGTTAACTAAGTTAACGTGGGTTTTAACGTAGGAGCAATGGGGGCTTTTCAACGTTATTGGGAAAGTTAAGTCCCAATAACGTGTGCGAAGGACCCAGAGGCAACGTTAGTGGCAACGTTTGTGCCACTAACGATGAAGTTAACGTGGCTTTTACTTAGGAACGTTAGTGAGAAAGTTGATTGTCACTAACGTTCTCGAACTCATATTTTCACTAAACGTTAACACCCCTAACGCTCTGAGCTAAAGTCTCTGCCCACTTCACACTTTCTCTCTGCAAGTAAAGCCATGCCCAAATGAACAAAAGAACTGCTTCAAACTCAAGATCCAAAGGCCCAAGACTTGAAGAGCTAACTAGAAGATGAGAAGAGTAGTATATATAGGAGTAGCTTTGAATTATTTTGGAGAGTCCCGGGGAGTTGGAAAATAGCATAGAACTACTTCCTGTATTTACTTTCTCTGCACTTCTAGTTTTCATTATGTATTCTCCATCTTTGTTTTCATTTTCCAGAGCTATGAACAACTAAACCCCTTTCATTGGGTTAGGGAGCTCTGTTATAATTTGATGGATCAATACTAATTTTCATTATTCTTCTTCTATCTTTTCTCTTGATTTTACTTGAAAGCTTTCGATCTTCATCCAATTGGGTAGTTATCTTGGAAAAGAAACTATTCATACTTGGATCTCTTCTGAACCTTGGAAGAGGAATGAAGAGATCAAGCTAGAAATGCTTTCTCATGCTGGACCAAATTGGGTTTGGATGGATACGTGACTATAATCCTCTCAATGCTTGATTTGGGAAATGCATGTGGTATAATCAGTGACCATACTTCATCTCTTCTTATGAGCAATTGACCAAGGAATTGGCTATTGATCAAGATTTGAGAGATTGAATTACAAGAAATTGTAATTCAATCACTTAAGATTGCCAAGGAGATCAATGAGTGCATTGATTGAGGAAGAGATGTAAATGAAATTGATCCGGAGAATGCAACATCTCCTAAGCCCAATGAACTCCCCATTTCTAATCTTACCCATTCTCTTTAATTTCTGTCATTTACATTTATGAGCAATTCCCCCATTCCCATTTAAGATTCTGCAATTTACTTTCTGCCATTTACTTTCTCGCCATTTAAATTTCTGCAATTCTCAACTCTATTTTCTGATTCGCTCAACTAGAACATTCCTCTAATTAAAGTTGCTTGATCAATCAATCCTTGTGGGATTCGACCTCACTCTATTGTGTGTTTTTACTTGACGACAAATTCAGTACACTTGCCGAATGAAATTTGTTATGAGACAAGTTTTCCGTGCATCAGTTACTAACCCTTACATACTCACATAATTCTACTTATCCTATGGTTATCTAGCCTACATTTTCACGTGACATTATATATTATCTACGAGAAACCAAGATCATACCTTGGCCGATTCCTCCCTAAGCCAAAGACACCTCAAATTTTACCATTCCTCAAGCTCCAAAGCTCCAGCTCCTCACCAAACGCGAACTCCTAGCCTCCAAGATTCAAATTCATGCTTCTAAGGCCATCAATTTGATCCCAAAGATATAATTTAGTCTAATACCAAACAATATCACTCAAAATTAATAGAGGGTTTATAATTATCAATTATTCACAAGAGTTAGTGGTTTTCCACCTTACCCCCGATTGTTTGGGACAAGACCCGGCAAGTTTCAAAAGGTAATTCAATCCTATAACACCAAAATCACATAATCTCCCAAAATCAAAGCCCAAATTTTTGAAATTACAAGAAAGAATACTGAGTAAGAAATAGCAAGGTAATTACCATTTTGTTTGGTGAGTTTTGTAGAGCTCGACGTGATGGTTTCATGGCCGCAAATGGTGCGATGATCGGAGCTCAAAATCGAAAGATAAGTGGATTTGAATTTGGAGCTAGGGTTTGAGGTTTCTTCTCTTCCCTTTCGGCGTGCCTCCATGGAAATGAGGAAGGAAGATGGCTAAGTTTGGTGCTTTATATGTTGGGTCTTAGGCCTGATCCAACTGGTTCGGCTCATTGGCCCGGTTTTAGGCTAAAACTTTTAGAATTAGTGTCGAAATTCATATTTTTAATATTTTTACCTCTTTAGATTAATAAAATTTAGTTTTCTAATTTTTTTTATTAATAATTAATTTATTGGCTAATTATTTATTAATTACTCGGGGTTTACATCCTATCCACCTAAATAAGAATTTTGTCCTCAAAATTCGCATTCAGTTACCTGAAAACAAGTGTGGATAGTCCTTTCTCATTTCGGATTCGAGTTCCTAAGTGTGTTATTCAATTCCAGCCCGACTCCAAGCAAGTTTTACTAGTGCCACTTTCTTTCCGCGCAACTGTTTAATACTAGTATCATCAATTCGAACCGAAGTTGCCTGAAGCGTCAAATTCTCTTTCAATTGAACTGATTTAGGTTCTAAAATGTGGCTGGCATCAGAAGTGTACTTCCGAAGTTGCGACACGTGAAATACGTCGTGCAAGTTCGAAAGATGTGGCGGTTGAGCTATCCAATATGCTATTGATCCAATTCTCTTTAGAATCTGAAACAGACCGATATAACGAGAATTCAATTTCTTTGCTTTGATCGCACTATCCACTCCTATTGTTGGAGTAACCCTTAGGAATACATGATCTCCCTCATCGAATTCTAAAGGTTTCTGTCTCTGCTCGGCGTAGCTTTTCTAGCATTTTTTAGTAGTAAGCAATCTATCTCGGATTTTCTTAATCTATTCTGTGGTTTCAGCTACTAACTCAGGCCCCAATAAACTTGATTCTCTGTCTTCATACCAACACAATAGAGATTGTCACTTTCTTCCATACAGAGCCTCATACGAAGCCAATTTGATGCTCGCATGGTAACTGTTGTTGTACGCAAACTCCAATAGCGGCATATACCGATCCCAACTGGCCAGTTAATCCAGCACACAAGCCCTCAACATATCTTCTAGGGTTTGTATCGTCCTCTCTGATTAACCATCTGTTTGAGGATGGTACACCATACTTAAACTTAATTGAGTTCCAAATGCTTTCTGGAAAGCTCTCCAGAATCTCGAAGTGAAACGAGGATCTCTATCAGAGATTATGGTGGTCGGTCCACCATGCAGTCTTACAATCTCCTTAATGTACAAGCGTGCTAGCTCCTCTAAAGTATAATTCATCTGGATGGACAAAAAGTGAGCTGACTTCGTCAACCGATCCACAATCACCCAAACTTCATCAAATCCAGCCTGAGTCCTTGGCAATCTTGACACGAAATCCATTGCGATACTTTGCCACTTCCATTGTAGAATTTCCAAAGGTTGTAGGGTTTTGGACGGTTTTTGATACTTAATTTTTACTTTCTGTCAGGTTAAACACTTTGAAACTACAATGCTACATCGTTCTTCCTTCCCGGCCACCAGAACTTCTTCGTTAGATCATGATACTTTTTGGTACTTCTTGGATGAATCGAGAACTTACTCCGATTAGCTTCTATTAACACATCTTGTCTCAAATCTTAAACTTTTGTATATAGATCCTTTCTTTCTACCTCTGATGAGCGGATATTTTATACACTTTTTGGTACTATTTTCTTAGTGTTTTTAGTATATTTTGTTAGGTTTTATTATGTTTTAGTAGTTTTTAGTGCAAAAATTACTTTTTGGATGCTACTTTGAGTTTTTGTGGTTTTCTATGATTTTAGGTGATTTTTGGGTGAATTTGGTAAGTTTTGGCAAAGTCTGATTCAAAGGCACAGAAAGGATAGCAGATGCTGTTAGATCCTGACCTCTGTGCATTCGAACGAGCGTTTCTGGAGCTACAGAGGTCCAATTGATGCGCTCTCAACAGGGTTGGAAGGCTAACTTCTAGACTTTACAGAAATATATAATAGTCTATACTTTTATTTAGAAAGGACTACCCAAAACGGGCGTTGAACGCCCAACTTACACCCTTTCTGGCGTTCAACGCCCAAGAAGGACCAACCCTCTAAGTTGAACGCCCAAACTGGCATTTAACGCTAGCCAGGGAGCAGAAAATGCCCAGAACTTGATTTGAACGCCAGACATCAGCCCAAACACTCACCAACTGGGCCCCAAAGTGGATTTTAGCACTTCTTAGCTTATTTTATTTCCCTTTTGTAATTTTTAATAAAAAACAATATCTTTTAGGTTTAGTCTTAGAGTTTTCATTATAAATAAGGAACTTCCTTCCTCCTGAGGACTATGCCTCCCAGGAGGGGAGAAGCATAGACACATTACTTTCTCTGTATTTTCTGTACAGCATGAGTAACTAAACCTCCTAGGTTAAGGTTAGGAGCTCTTCAAATTCCAATGGATTAATGCAATTACTTTTCTACTTCAATCGATGTTTGATTCTATTCTATAATCTATTGTCGTTCTTCATCCTTATGAATTTGGGGTGGAACGAAAGTATGACCCCTGTTCTACATGAGTTCTTTACGAGTCCTGACCCGGATAGTATTGAGCTATAGCTTGAGAGTGCATCTCGTTAGTCAGGGGTAATTGCTAAGCTCAAGAGAACCAGAAGAGTAAAGAGGGATGGTAGAATTTATGAAATGTAACCTATCTATATGAATGCAACTAAATGCAAAATTCTTTTTATCTACTTAGTTAAAAGTAAATAAACCTTCCAAAAATAAATATGAACTGAATCTCACTAATTCAAATCATAAAATGAAGTACACATAGACTTGCAAGAAGAAAGCTCGTGAAAGCCGGGAACAAAGAATCGAGCATCAAACCCTCACCGGAAGTATGCACACTCTAATCACTCAAGTGTTTAAGGCTGGATTCTCTCAATTCTCTACTAACCTTGCTTTCTAAGGCTTGCTCTTCTTCTACCAATCAACAAAAATTTAATGCACAAATACACATATCAAGAGGTCTTTTAAGGGTTGTAATGGGATTAGGGTCAAGGTAGGGTTGTATTTGGTCAAGTGGATTAAAATCTGAATCCTTGATTCACCTAAACTTTCTACCTAACTTAAGACAATCCATGTAATCAACATACAAAATCTAACTACCCATTAACTATGTTTTCCACATCTTCATGCATCCCAATTTTGAGTACAGTACATGATGCACGGAAAACTTGTCTCTCAAAAAATCTCCCTTCGGCAAGTATACCGAATTATCGTCAAGTTATAACTCACAAAAGAGTGAGGTCGAATCCCACAGAGATTAATGGATTAAGTAATCAATGATTAATTGATTATCCTAGTTAGACGAATCAAATTGGAGTGATAAGAAACAAGGAAATATAAATGGCATAAAAGTAAAGAAAGCAATAAAGTGCAGAAAAGTAAAATGGCAAGAAAAGTAAATGTAAGAACTAAAAATAAAATGAACATTGGGATCAAGAGATATTGCAATCCTCCGGATCAAGTTCATTCTAATCTCTTCCTCAATCAATGCATTCATTGATCTCCTTGGCAATCTTAAGTGATCGAATTACAATTCCTTGTAATTCGATCTCTCAAATCTTGATCAATAGCCAATTCCTTGGTCAATTGCTCATGAGAAGAGATGAAGTATGGTCACTGATTATACCACATGCATTTCCCAAATCAAGTGTTGGAGGATTATAGTCACATATCCATCCACACCCAATTTGGTCCAGCATGAGAAAGCATTTCTAGCATGATCTCTTCATTCCTCTTTCAAGGTTCAGAAGAAATCCAAGGATGAATAGTTTCTTTTCCAAGATAACTATCCAATTGGATGAAGATCGAAAGCTCTCTATTAAAATCAAGAGGAAAGAAAGAAGAAGAAGAATAAGAACTACACTTAATCCATTGAATCACAATAGATCTCTCTAACCCAATGTAAAGAGTTAGTTGATCATTGCTCTACAAAAATAGAAAAGAAAGAAAGTGAAGAAAAGTAAAGATGAAGATTCAAACTGAAATTGAAAATTCAACATTCATAAATGAAAATTACAACTAAAAGAAAGAGAAGAAAAAGTGTGTGAGGGGAGGGAGTCCGAAGACCCCTCTTCAATCCCCCATTCCAGAATTTTCAGCCTCCCCTTTCCAAGATGGCTTGAATGTAAAACCTAAGGCCTTTATATAGGCTCTTCTAAATTACAAAATGAAATTAAAAGCAAATAACAATTAAATGAAAATTCCTATTCTAGATGCTTCTTGTGGCCTTGATTGGTTGACAATTGTGGGCTTGCTTGCTTGAGCTTTGAAGTAGACTTGAGAGAGAAGTGAGTTAAGTTGAGGTCCAGGTGCTAAAGTTAGTGCTAAAGTTAGCCACACTAATGCTACAAGTGTGGCGTTAGTGCTAAAGTTATTGTGGCTAACGTCGCACTTGCTGCCCAGTTGGTGTTTTTAGAGCTTAAAAGATGCCTCTTGTTTGTGCTCCAATTTTATGCTCACTATAGTGTATTATATATCGTTGGAAAGCTCTAAATGTCAGCTTTCAAACGCAACTAGAATCACCTCAATTGGACCTCTGTAGCTCAAGTTATGCTCCTCTGAAGTGGACATGGTCGCTGGCATAGTTGCTAGCGTTAATGAAAAACTTGAGTGCCAATAACGCTAGCGATCAGGGCTTTAATATTGCCAGTTTCTGAAGCTCAAACTTAGTGTACACCCCATACTATTATATATTATTGGAAAGTCCTGGATGTCTACTTTCCAATGCCTTTAAAAGCGCATCATTTGGAGCTCTACAACTCGAGTTACACTTCTTGGAAGGTGAAGAGGTCAGCTGGCCTTACAACAGGTTGATACCATGTTCATCTTTGCACTTTTGGGCAGGTTTTCTCCCTCAAATTTAGTGTCAACCATATAGTTCCACATATGCTTGGAAAGCTCTAGAATCCTACTTTCCAATGCCACTAGAATCACCTTATTTAGAGCTTTGTGGCTCAAGTTATGCGTGTTTGAAGAAGGCATGGTCAGGCTGCCAGGTGGGACTTTTGCCCACGTTAACTACCACGTTAACTAAGTTAACATAGGAGTTAACGTGGCTCATAGTGGCTTGTGTGGGCTCATTCCAACGTTAGTGACAATGTTGGGTGTCACTAACGTTGGCGATCACCTCCCTTCTTCATTTTTTTGCTTTGGACCTTGACTTTAACCGCTTAGTCTCAAGTTTTCACTTGACACCTACACGCCACAAGCACATGGTTAGGGACAGCTTAGTTTAGCCGCTTAGACCAGGATTTTATTCTTTTAGGCCCTCCTATCCACTGATGCTCAAAGCCTTGGGATCCTTTTTAATTGCCCTTGCCTTTTGGTTTAAGGGTTATTGGCTTTTTGCTTGCTTTTTCTTTTTCTTTCTATTTTTTTTTCTATATTTTTTTTTCGCCCTTTTTTTTTCTGCAAGCTTTGTTCTTTGCTGCTTTTTCTTGCTTCAAGAATCATTTTTATGATTTTTCAGATTATCAAATAACATGTCTCCTAGTCATCATTCTTTCAAGAGCCAACATATTTAACATTCTTAAACAACAACTTCAAAAGACATATGCACTGTTCAAGCATACATTCAGAAAACAAGAAGCATTGTCACCACATCAATATAATTAAGCTAAGTTCAAGGATGAATTCGAAATTCATGTACTTCTTGTTCTTTTGAATTAAAACAGTTTTTATTTTAAGAGAGGTGATGGATTCATAGGACATTCATAACTTTAAGACAGAGTTACTAACTACTAATGATCTTGTAATGAAGACACAAACATAGATAAGTACATAACATAGAAAATGAAAAACAGAGAAAGTAGGAACAAGGAATGAGTCCACCTTAGTGATGGGTGCGTTTCCTTCTTGAGGAACCAATGATGTCCTTGAGTTCTTCTATGTCTCTTCCTTGTCTTTGTTGCTCCTCCCTCATTGCTTTTTGATCTTCTCTAATTTCATGAAGGATGATGGAGTGCTCTTGATGTTCCACCCTTAGTTGCTTCCAATAATTGTGTGGAAGAAAATGTATCCCCTGAGGTATCTCAGGGATCTCTTGATTTGCAGTCAAATGTTCTACCACTGAGCTATAGACCCTTGATGGAAGCTTTTGTCTTCCCTTTCCTCTTTCTGGAGGTTTCTCTGGCCTTAGGTGCCATCAATGGTTATGGAAAAAACAAAAAAGCTATGCTTTTACCACACCAAACTTAGAATGTTGCTCGCCCTCGAGCAAAAGAAGAAAGAATGAAGAAGATATGGAGGAGATGGATGGAAGTGTGTATTCGGCCATATGGGTGGGATTGGGTGGGAGAGATGTTGAATTTTGAAGGTAGTGGGTGTATGGATGTGAGTGGTAGATGGATAACAGAAGGGATGATCATGAATGGAAAGAGAGATGATGAGGTAGGTGGGGATCCTGTGGGGTCCACAGATCTTGAGGTGATCCTGTGGGGTTCACAGATCCTGAGGTGTCAAGGCATTTACATCCCTGCACCAATTTAGGCATGCAAAATGCCCTTGCACACAACTCTGGGCGTTCAGCG
>NC_029790.2:92536617-92540750 GCF_000816755.2 Arachis ipaensis
TGTTTCTTCCACCATTATTAAAGCCTTGTTGGGGCTTTTGATCCTTCCATGAGAAATTTGGATGATTTCTCCATGTTGAGTTATAGGTGTTTCCATAAGGTTCACCTAAGTAATTTACCTCTGCTATTGCAGGGTTCTCAGGATCATAGGCTTCTTCTTCAGGAGAAGCCTCTTGAGTACTGTTGGATGCAGCTTGCATTCCATGCAGACTCTGAGAGATCATATTGACTTGCTGAGTCAATATTTTATTCTGAGCCAATATGGCTTTCAGAGTATCAACTTCAAGAACTCCCTTCTTCATAGGCGTCCTATTACTCACAGGATTCCTTTCAGAAGTGTACATGAACTGGTTATTAGCAACCATGTCAATGAGTTCTTGAGCTTCTGCAGGCGTTTTCTTTAGGTGAATGGATCCACCTGCAGAAGTGTCCAGTGACATCTTTGATAGCTGATATAAACCATCATAGAATATATCCAGGATGGTCCATTCTGAAAGCATGTCAGAAGGACACTTTTTGGTCAACTGTTTGTATCTTTCCCAAGCTTCATAGAGGGATTCACCTTCTTTCTGTTTGAAGGTTTGAACATCAGCTCTAAGCTTGCTCAGCTTTTGAATTGAGTGCAGGGAGGTCAGAATCCAACAGCATCAGCAGTCATTTTTCAACCTCTGAATCTGATTTCTGCTCAAGTCCCTCAATTTCAGCCAGAAAATACCTGAAATCACAGAAAAACACACAAACTCATAGTAAAGTCCAGAAATGTGAATTTAACATAAAAACTAATGAAAACATCCCTAAAAGTAACTAGATCCTACTAAAAACATACTGAAAACAGTGTCAAAAAGCGTATAAATTATCCGCTCATCAGCGATCACCTCCCTTCTTCACGTTAGCTTCCGCGTTAACTAGGTTAACGTGGGAGTTAACGTGGCTTATTGGGGCTTGTGTGGGTTCCTTCCAACGTTAGTGACAATTTTTGGTGTCACTAACGTTGTCGACCACCTTGTTTCTTCACGTTAGCTTCCACGTTAACTAGGTTAACGTGGGAGTTAACGTGGCTTATTGTGACTTGGCCAACGTTAGTGATAATGTTTAATGTCACTAACGTTGGCTTCCCCTTTACTTCTTAACGTTAGAGGCCACGTTAACTAAGTTAACGTGGCAACTAACGTGGCCATTTATGATGTTAGTGTAACTAACGTAGCCACTAACGTGGCTTCTTCTCTTCTTCTTTTGGCCTGAAATCAATCAAACAAAGTGCATCAAAGTCTTGCTCTTAATCATGGGATCATGCGTCATCCAATTTATCATATAATTCATGCAAAATTCTCATGAAATCATGTAAAGTGCACAATGTATGCTTGAATCAAGATGTAAGTAAATATCTACCCCAAACTAGCTTATTTCCTAAGAAAATACATGAAACTACCTTAAAAACAGTAAAAAAAAGGTCAGTAAAACTGGCCAAAATGCCCTGGCATCACAACACCAAACTTAAAGCTTGCTTGTCCCTAAGCAAGTACTGGAACAAGAGAATGATGAATGGAATGCCAAGAGAAATGAGTCATTCTTGTGGAAGTCATGTCCCTGATTTTATGGTGGTTTCATGCATAGCAACTTAGGTTCATTCCTGGCTTTCAGACCTTTATCATGTCCTAGAATACTCACTGTGATTGCATTCTTGAGACTTTTATTCATTGATCCTTTTGTTGTCATTTCAGGGCTTATTTTTGTTCTTAAGCTAAGTGCTCTGTAAGGGGGCAACTCTTTAAAATAAGCTTTCAGCCAACACTCCCGAACCAGTTGGTTCAAGGTGCTAGGTGTTGAAGCACCCCCTAAGGACTTACTTGCTCAAGTCTCTCCCCCATACATACAGACCACAGGCACATAGTTTATTTATTTTCTTTTCTTGAGACCTTGGTGTCCAGCACCTCTTTGGGTTACTAAATGCTCTGTAGTGAGGGTTACTCTTGATAGTGGACTTTCAGCTGATAATCCCGAGTTAGTTAACCCAAGTTACCAAGTGATAAGGCACCCCTAAGAGCTTATTCATCCAAGTAGATCCCTCATACAGGAGCACCACAGACACATGCCTCAAGATTAAAACCATTGGTGCCTAGCCTTATTGCTTACTCTTTTTTTTTCTTTTATTTTTCAACCTTTATTGTTCTTTCCCTTTTTCTTATTAGGATCTTCTTATTTAGCTAGTCTCATGGGGTGTGTTCAAAGCATATGATTCAGGACAGATAGTTGTCTTCCCACCTTATGGTTGAACCAACTTAGCTAACTTATTACCACACCACAAACTCAGGAACTTACTCCATAGTATGAACTCTACTCTGGTCTTTTATAAAACACTCATTCTCTTTTCATTTGATTCAAAAGGGACACGCATACTAGTAAGCAAAGTAAGGATGCAGTAATGACATTCAAACTAGAAAACACAGCCTTAAAAAGTTTAAAAGACAGAATTGACATGCTTATTCACAAGGAGAAAGCACACATACATACAAAGAACATAGAAGACAATCATGCAAATTAAAGTGCTGGAAATAAGTAAGAGGAGAAAGGAACTTTACCACCTTGTATTTTATGTTCATTGTTGTTGCCCTTTTCCTCCTATTCTTTCCCTTCCCACACCAGACATAGAATGATTGCTTATACTCAGGCAATAATTAAAACAGTGGTGACGGGGTCCATGATGGATCATGAATGTCTTAGAATGAAGTGTGAGTATGCATGTTTTTCAGCAAGCAAGGTTAAGGGTACAATAAAGACACAAGAGATACAAACATAGGAATTTTTCTTCATGGTCCCTTTTTGCTATTTTCTCCTCTTCGATTGTTTTTATTCTTTCTTCAAGGAGGAGTTCTATCCTAGTGAGTCTCTCCTCTACTCTACTTTTTCTGAGTTCTTCAATGATGAGTTCCACCCTAGCAAGTTTATCTAAAAGAGGTTGGGTAGATTGTAATGGTTGGGCGGGGTTGGCTTGTGAATGGTATTGGTTGTTTTGTGGTTGTGTGTTCTGAAAGTGGTATGACTCTTGTGGGTAGTGGATTGAGTTTTGTGGATGGTGAAATGAATTGTATGGATTTGGGATAGACTTTTGTGCTGAGGCATACTCAAATGATGAAGAATTTAGGCATGTAAAACTTGGAGGTGAGGTTGTATAATTGAGAGGTGATGGCTCTTGATGAATGGGGTATGAATGAGTGAAATCTCTTTGATTATGATCTTCCGAGCCACAACTTGAGTAGTGATTAATTTCACCAAAATATGGACCATTTTGTGACTCTGGAAAGTATCCCATTTCATATTCTTGATACTCCCACCCACCATGAGCATAGTAATGTGAATCATTATGTGGTGGTGGAGAGTTTTCCATGAAATATGATTGACTAAAATATGATGGATGCTCCTTTCTTTCTTGCAGAAAGCTCTGTCTCAAACAATAATCACCAAAAGAAATTGGAATCTCCATTGTCACAGATGAGGAAATTCCCAGTGAGGCAATATCACAAACAGTTAGTTAGCAAAAGAAAATAAAGAAGCAAAAGAAAATAAAGACAAAAGAAAAGTGTCTAATCTAGTAAATCAATCAACCGGTAGTTTGTTAATCACAATTAATCCCCGGCAACGGCGCCATCAACTTGATGCACGGAAAACTTGTCTCTCAACAAATCTCCCTTCGGCAAGTATACCGAATTGTCATCAAGTAACAACTCACAAAAGAGTGAGGTCGAATCCCACAGAGATTAACGGATTAAGCAATCAATGATTAATTGATTATCCTAGTTAGACGAATCAAATTGGAGTGATAAGCAATAAGGAAATGTAAATGGCATAAAAGTAAAGAGAGCAATAAAGTGCAGAAAAGTAAAATGGCAAGAAAAGTAAATGTAAGAACTAAAAATAAAATGAACATTGGGATCAAGAGATATTGCAATCCTCCGGATCAAGTTCATTCTCATCTCTTCCTCAATCAATGCATTCATTGATCTCCTTGGCAATCTTAAGTGATCGAATTACAATTCCTTGTAATTCGATCTCTCAAATCTTGATCAATAGCCAATTCCTTGATCAATTGCTCACGAGAAGAGATGAAGTATGGTCACTGATTATACCACATGCATT
>NC_029790.2:92540795-92551718 GCF_000816755.2 Arachis ipaensis
AGAAAAGTAAATATGAAGATTCAAACTGAAATTGAAAATTTAACATTCATAAATGAAAATTACAACTAAAAGAAAGAGAAGGAAAAGTGTGTGAGGGGAAGGAGTCCGAAGACCCCTCTTCAATCCCCCATTCCAGAATTTCCAGCCTCCCCTTTCCAAGATGGCTTGAATGTAAAACCTAAGGCCTTTATATAGGCTCTCCTAAATTACAAAATGAAATTAAAAGCAAATTACAATTAAATGAAAATTCCTATTCTAGATGCTTCTTGTGGCCTTGATTAGTTGACAATTGTGGGCTTGCTTGCTTAAGCTTTGAAGTGGACTTGAGAGAGAAGTGAGTTAAGTTGAGGTCCAGGTGCTAAAGTTAGTGCTAAAGTTAGCCACACTAACGCTACAAGTGTGGCGTTAGTGCTAAAGTTATTGTGGCTAACGTTGCACTTGCTGCCCAGTTGGTGTTTTTGGGGCTTAAAAGATGCCTATTGTTTGTGCTCCAATTTCATACCCACTATAGTGTATTATATATCCTTGGAAAGCTCTGAATGTCAGATTTCTAACGCAACTGGAATCATCTCAATTGGACCTCTGTAGCTCAAGTTATGCTCCTTTGAAGTGGACATGGTCGCTGGCATAGTTGCTAGCGTTAATGAAAAACTTGAGTGCCAATAACGCTAGCGATCAGGGCTTCATTATTGCCAATTTCGAAAGCTCAAAATTAGTGTCCACCCCATACTATTATATATTGTTGGAAAGCCCTGGATGTCTACTTTCCAATGCTCTTGAAAGTGTATCATTTGAAGCTCTACAACTCGAGTTACACTTCTTGGAATGTGAAGAGGTCAGCTGGCCTTACAACAGGTTGATACCATGTTCATCTTTGCACATTCGGCGCAGGTTTTCTCCCTCAAATTTAGTGTCAACCATATAGTGCCATATATGCTTGGAAAGCTCTGGAATCCTACTTTCCAATGCCACTAGAATCACCTCATTTGGAGCTTTGTGGCTCAAGTTATGCGTGTTTGAAGAAGGCATGGTCAGGCTGCCAGGTGGGACTTTTGCCCACGTTAACTACCACGTTAACTAAGTTAACGTGGGAGTTAACGTGGCTCATAGTGGCTTGTGTGGGCTCATTCCAACATTAGTGACAATGTTGGGTATCACTAACGTTGGCGATCACCTCCCTTCTTCACGTTAGCTTCCACATTAACTAGGTTAACGTGGGAGTTAACGTGGCTTATTGGGGCTTGTGTGGGTTCCTTCCAACGTTAGTGACAATGTTTGGTGTCACTAACGTTGTCGAACACCTTGTTTCTTCACGTTAGCTTCCACATTAACTAGGTTAACGTGGGAGTTAACGTGGCTTATTGTGACTTAGCCAACGTTAGTGATAACGTTGAATGTCACTAACGTTGGCTTCCCCTTTACTTCTTAACGTTAGAGGCCACGTTAACTAAGTTAACGTGGCAACTAACGTGGCCATTTATGAGCTTGGTCCAACGTTAGTGATAATGTTAAGTGTCACTAACGTTGGCTCCATTTCCTTTCTTCAAAGTTAATGCCACTAACTTTTCTCACTAACGTTGGGGCTTTCCTTCCTTCCACGTTAGTGTCCACGTTAGTGTAACTAACGTAGCAACTAACGTGGCTTCTTCTCTTCTTCTTTTGGCCTGAAATCAATCAAACAAAGTGCATCAAAGTCTTGCTCTTAATCATGGGATCATGCATCATCCAATTTATCATATAATTCATGCAAAATTCTCATGAAATCATGTAAAGTGCACAATGTATGCTTGAATCAAGATGTAAGTGAATATCTACCCAAAACTAGCTTATTTCCTAAGAAAATGCATGAAACTACCTTAAAAACAGTAAAGAAAAGGTCAGTGAAACTGGCCAAAATGCCATGGCATCAGTACATATGCATTGCTATCACTATTTACTTTGGGGTATTTTGTCCCCTTTTTATTGCTTATTTTTTTTCTTTTCTTTTTCTCCCTTTTTTTTATTTTTTTCTTTTATTTTGTTTTTCTCAATACATATGATTAAGATATTGAATGCATGAACATGTTCTCAACATTTGTTTTTCACATTTTCATAGAAAAGTCTAACATACTCAATTCCCAAACCAAATATTTTCAAACCCAACTTTTCCACACTTAAATCATGAACACTCTCACTCATCTAAGCTAACTGATAAACCCATATTTTATGATGTAGTTTGTGCTCAATTTAAGTGATTTATTCAACCCTTCACCCACTTATTCATGTAAATTGCATGGTTTTACTTTTCCTTCCTTATATTATGATATATGTGAAAAACATGATTTCTATGCTTTAAAAATATTAATTTTAATTACCCTTTACTATCATTCGATGCCGTGATTTATGTGTTAAGTATTTTTAGATCTCATAGGGCAGGAATGGCTTAAAGGACAAAAAGGAAACATACAAAAATAGAAGGAAAACACAAAAATGGAGTTTTGAAGAAAAGGCAGCAACGCGAACGCATGGACGACACGAACGCGTGCCTAGTGCGAAAATGCAGCAACGCGAACGCGTGGACGACGCGGACGCGCGCCTTGAGCAGAACGCAAATGACGCGTACGCATGACAAGGAAAAATCCCAGATGACGTGAACGCGTGACCTACGCGAACGCGTGACTGACACCACGTACAAGAATCTGCAGAAAACGCTCCCAGCGATTTCTGAACCCTTTTTTTCGGCCCAAATCCAAACCAGAAACACAGAATATAAGCCAGAGAATGGAGGAATCAAAAGGATATACGTAGAACAACTTAGTAATAGATACAATATTCACACTTTTAGGATTAGATGTAGTTTTAGAGAGAGAGAGGTTCTCTCCTCTCTCTTAGGATTTAGGATTAGGATTTCTCTTATTTTAGGATTGCTTCTTCAATCACAGGTTCAATATTCCTTTAATTTATTTTCTACTTTTATTTATTCCAATACTTTTACTTGTTAATGTTCCTAATTTGGCTTATGAATTTTCCATGTTAAGATTTGAATATTCTATTTAATACAATTTAAGGTATTTCAGTTTATGATTGTTTTATTCTATTTATGAATGCTTTCAATTCAAATTAGATTTATTTTCTCCTTTTGGACTTGGTTAAGTAATTTATAACACTTGAGTTATCAACTCAGCTATTGATTGAAATTGGAATTCTTTGCTAGTTAATTTGCACTCCAATAACTCTAGTCTCTCCATAGGAGTTGACTAGGACCTGAGGATCAAATTAATTTGTCCACTTGACTTTCCTTTGTTTAGCAAGGGTTAATTAAAAGTGGGAGCAGAATCCAATTCTCATCACACCTGATAAGGATAACTAGGATAGGACTTCGATTTCTTATACCTTGCCAAGAGATTTTTATTATTATCAATTTATTTTCCTTGTCATTTAAATTACTTGCCCCTTATTTCCAAAAACCCAAAAATATACTGTTTTACATAACCAATAATAAATCATACCTCCCTGCAATTCCTTGAGAAGACGACCCGAGGTTTAAATACTTTGGTTATAAAATTTTATTGGGTTTTGTTACTTGTGACAACCAAACTTTTGTAAGAAAGGAATTCTTGTCGGTCTAGAAGCTATACTTACAACGCGAATTTATTGTGAAAATTCTAGATCGCGCGAGAGTTTCGTTCTTCAAAATGGCGCCGTTGCCGGGGAATTGCAAACGTGTGCCTTATTATTGGTTATTGTAAATATTTTCTTTTGCTTGTTTATTTCTTTTTATTTTCGCTTTCAATTTTTATTATTTACTATAAATTCTAACCCCTATCGCTTTGAGTTTGGCTCTAATAATGTTGAAAGGAATGGAAGCTATAACAGGAACATGCATCAAGGTCAAAACAATCAGAGATGGACGGAGCCACAAGGATCTAATCAACCCTTTAGGCAACAACACCTTCCAAACTACCATGGACGACGACCATTCAACAATGCATGTCAAGACAATAGGTACGGTGGACCCCTTCGTGACAACCATCACCCACCAAATTACTATGGTCAAAAACCATTCCGAGGTGCATGCCGAAATGATAGATATGATGGACCCCCATCATACGCCTATGAACCACCTCCTCAACACAGCTTTGAACCACCACACTCAGAAGCCAACTACCACCATTCACCTCCATATGACCCTAATCCATATCCATACCAATTCCAACCCAATTACTCCCAAGAACCACCACTTCCCTATGCACCATGTCCATATCCATCACTCCAAGAATCAAAGGAGCAACTCAAGGAAACATTTGAAAAGTTTCATGCCACACTTCACTAATTGAATCAAGCAATAAATAGACTACCTTCCCGACGTTCGGACACTCAAGGAACCCCCATGGCTTCATGTGGGCAATCTAATGAAGAACACAGCATGAAGGAGATACTAGAAACCCCACTGAACAGTATAGAGCATGATTTTGTACTGGAACAAGTGGAGGAAGCTGAAATTATTGAAGAAGAAGAATTGGTTGAAGACTTAGGAGACGCTGAACCTCCATGGGAATCCAGAATTGTAGAGAATTCTGTCAAGAAATTTACAATTGATGCTAAGGAGGATAGTGAACAACCTCCAAAGCAGGAATCTTATGAAGAACTGGATGGAATAACTCAACAAGCAAGTTTCTTTGATGAAGATAATCCCGAACCAAGTTCTCCTACTAATGAACTTGCATCCGCAAGTGAACTCTTTGAGATGGGAGAATCTTCCCCAAGTGAATACGAAGATGATGTGGAGGTAAATTTTTCGCAACCTCCAACTTATGACTTGAGTGATGAGGAAGATATCGAAGACTTGGATCAAGATGTGGTTGAAATTGAAGAAGTCTGCAAGGAAATGGAAGAATTCATAGAAGAACACAAGGGAGAAGAGCTTGCAAAACCACTGGAAACACATATCCCGAGGCCATTACCACCCAATACTAAATTTAAGTGGGTAAATTCCTTAGCTTTTATCTTTACTTTTCCACTTGAATATGGTTTGCTTGAAACAGATGGCCAGCTTAGAGCTCTTTGCGGCTTTAAGAGTAAAAGGAAAATGGTTCGTGCTCAAGGCTGCTATGCGAGATTCAATAAGGTTCCACGCTTCAATCTGAAGTGTAAGGATTGGTTTCGAGTTCGATTGAATGGGTCTCGGAAAATGTCTAGTCATCTTGGTGAGAATGCAACTTCCAAACCGCCCGGCTAGAAAAGTAAAAATCAAGACAAAGGCGGATATAATAGCAAGGTGTGGGATCTTGGAATCTATTCTGACATTCAACATCCCGGGAACCTGAGAAGCTGTTTGAATTTACTCAAAGGCTTTACATGCCTAGTTTGGGACCCCGGAGGCTGTTGGCATTCCAAACAGTGGTGGAGATTTTTTGATGAATTCAAGCACAAGCCATCATAGCAGAAAGCTCATCAAATGTCCAACTTAAGGACTTTAACTAAAAGTGCTAGGTGGGAGACAACCCACCATGGTATGATCGTTCTTTTTTCAATTTTATTTCGTTTTGTTTATTTTTATTTTATTTTATTTACATTGAACCTGGAATTATTCATAGCATCTACATTAGCATTGCATACTGCATAACTGCATAAAAAAAATCACCCCACGCGAGCGCGCAGGCCACGCGTGGGCATCGAATGGAAATCGGCGTAAAGATCTAACGCCCAGAAAGTTAGGCTGGAATTGTGCGGATGGTGTGCGTTTAGCACAAATCGGCCCACGCGTTCGTGTCCGTGACGCGAACGCGTCACTCACACTACACACATCCCACGCGAAAGTGTGAGCGACGCGTATGCGTCGCGTGGATTTTATGGACTCTTTTGGAGACAGAGAGTTGTGCCAAAACGACGCTGGAAGCGTGCATTTAGCACAATTCTGAGCGACGCGTACGCGTGCCCCACACGTACGCGTCACTTTCATTATCCCACAATCACGCGATCGCGTCGATGACGCGGCCGCGTCACTCCCCTTTTCACCCAAATCACGCGATCGCGTGCCCCACGCGTTCGCGTGGATTCAAAAATACTAAACCCCCATTCACGCGAAACCCTACCCCTCGCGTCACCCATTCATCCCCTTCCCTCCTCGTCTGCACCTCCTCCCCCCTCTGCAACCACCGTCATCCTAGCTGCCCAGCCCCGATCGCCGCGCTGCACCACCCCGCCGACGCCCCCCCTAGGTAGCTAGGATGTGGTTAGTGGATTTAGGCCTGATAATTGCACCGTTCGTGCTACCTGTTTTTATCTGATTCGCAATTCTGAATTTACTGTAATGCTGTGCTGTTCATATGTTGTTCTTCATATTTGATGTTGCTGTTAAATTGTTCTTTAATATTCTTGCTATTTGTTAATCTTTCCAGCACTATTTACTTTCATATGAACTGATTTTTCCTGCTGTTTACTACCCGGGAACATCCAATTTTAGCCGGAATGCTGCCCAATTTTCTGCAAATTTATGGTTTAATCTACCCCCATTCATGTATTGGTTTGGAAATTCAGTATTTTGCATTACTTGGCTACAACCAAACCAATTCCTGAATGCACGGACTAGCATTCTTATTCCTTTTGGTTCCCTGAGTAATAAATTGCTTATTGATGATTTCATTCTCATTTTAAACTTACTTTATCTATAGGAATTATCATCAATAAACTGCAATCCTTGCTTGAATATGAGTTAATTGTTCTTCAAGTTTGTGGATTTCTTGGTAACTAGGAAAACCATTCTCATGCCACTCACTTTAACTTCCTTTTTAACTCCTAACCACTTTAGCTTTCTAACTTCTCTTTTTTGGTTTTTACCTAACTACTTTAACTTTCTAACTCAAGGCATGATTACTGTTTTTCCAAATTAACTTGAATTCCACTTCTATTACATTTTGGATTGTGATTTTTACTCTCAGATTTTTAACTCGAATTCAATCCAAAATGTATATATACTTACCTCAATTCATGCTCTATTGTTTTTTCTTTTGCCTTTAAGCTTACATTGACAAAATCTTACTTGCGTACTTGTTTTCCTGCTTTAGTTCTTCAATTATATCCTGCTACTTCTGCTTTTCAGGATGTCTGATCCCAAAAGTAAGGGAAAAGGCAAGGCAACTATAGGCAAATGGAAAAGAGGAGAATCTTCTACCTCTATCCTGGATATCCTTCACGACGATTCCTGGGCAGGAAAAGAACCTTACCCCGCAGGAAAAGGCCGACCAGCTCCTCACTACCACAGATCAAGTCAAATTTGCAAACAAATACTGCGAGCTAAAGTATCCAGTGTTTGCCACTTCTAGGAACCTCTACCTAGAGTGAACTCTTAAAATTCCAGAAGAACTCACCCAGTACACTTCCGAACAGATAAAACAAAGAGGCTGGTTCTTCATGGAAAGGAACTTGACAGAGGTCAATGCATCTTGGGTCAGAGAATTTTACTGTAACTATTTCAAGACTTCCCTGGATGCAGTACACCTCAGAGGAAAACAGATTTTAGTCACTGAGGAAGCTATTGAGGATATCCTCCGTCTTCAGCCTAAGTCAGATCAGCCTTACGGTTACCAAAAGGCTGAAGAGGATATGAGATACATGAGATATGACTGGGATGCATTCAAGCAGAGAATAACCCTTGATCCTACTGCCCCATGGGTCATGGGAAAGAATACAGTGATGCCTAAGGGAATCAAGCTGATATATTTGAATGATGAGGCTCAGCTTTGGCAACAGATCCTGAGTAACTACGTGATGCCGAGCACTCATGAGATAGAGGTGCCCGCTGCTATGATCACCCTCATCTGGTGTGTGATGGAGGGTAAGGACCTGTATCTTCCACATTTCATGTGGTATTATATGGCCAGGGTCCATGTCAGAGGCACCCTCCCTTTCCCTTATCTGATCACCCAGCTAGCCCGCCGAGCTGACGTGCCTTGGGAGCTTGCTGATGAGAAGCCAACTGCTGCAGACTGCAAGAAGATCATTCCTCACAGCAGGAAGTTTCTGGCATTAGGGTACAGACCTCCTTTTCTCACTGCCTCAGGTGAGGCAGCCACATCTTCAGCTGCCCCTTCTGCATCAACTGCTGTACCAGCCCCATCCACTGCACCTCCACCTGCTCCTGAGCCCATTTATCATCTGGTGCACCGCCTCTTCGCACGCCTGGATCATATGGAGCGTCGCCACAAGCGACGCTACGAGCACCTAAAGTTGATGATCCGATCCGGCAGTGACATCCCCTCCGAGCCTGACACCACTTCTGAGCCATCTGATGCGGAGGTGGATGATCATGAGGAGGAGGCACATTGGTGCACGAAATTGTGATTCACACTTTTCACAACTCCGTACAACTAACCACCAAGTGCACTGGGTCGTCCAAGTAATACCTTACGTGAGTAAGGGTCGATCCCACAGAGATTATTGGCTTGAAGCAATCTATGGTTACCTTGTAAATCTTAGTCAGGAGATTAATTATGATTATCAGTTTGAATTGAGAAAAATAAAAGAGCATGAAATAAATACTTGTTATGCAGTAATAGAGAATATGTTGGAGTTTTGGAGATGCTTTGTGGTGCACGAATTATGAATCACACTTTTCACAACTCGTACCACTAACCAGCAAGTGCACTGGGTCATCCAAGTAATACCTTACGTGAGTAAGGGTCGAATCCCACGGAGATTGTTGGTTTGAAGCAATCTATGGTTATCTTGTAAATCTTAGTCAGGAAGTCAATTATGTTTATCAGTAGAATTTCGAATAACCAAGAGAGCATAAATTAAAGGTTACTTGTTATGCAGTAATGGAGAATGTGTTGGAGTTTTGGAGATGCTTTGTCTTCTGAATCTCTGCTTTCCTCTGTCTTCTAATTCACGCACACACGTCCTCCTATGGCAAGTTATGTGTAGGTGGATCACCGTTGTCAATGGCTACCATCCATCCTTCCAGTGAAAAGATTCCCAATGCACTGTCACCGCACGGCTAATCATCTGTAGGTTCTCAATCATGCCGGAATAGGATCTGCTATCCTTTTGCGTCTGTCACTACGCCCAGCACTCGTGAGTTTGAAGCTCGTCACAGCCATTCGATCATTGAATCCTACTCGGAATACCACAGACAAGGTTTAGACTTTTCGGATTCTCATGAATGCCGCCATCAATTCTAATTTGTGGAGTTGAACGCCAGTTTTTGTGCCAGTTTGGGCGTTCAACTCCAGCTTTTGATCCTTTTCTGGCGCTGGACGCCAGAATTGGGCAGAGAACTGGCGTTGAACGCCAGTTTACATCGTCTATCCTTGTGCAAAGTATGGACTATTATATATTTCTGGAAAGCCCTGAATGTCTACTTTCCAACGCAATTAAAAGCATGCCATTTCGAGTTCTGTAGCTCCAGAAAATCCATTTTGAGTGAAGGGAGGTCAGAATCCAACAGCATCAGCAGTCCTTTTTCAGCCTGAATCAGATTTTTGCTCAGCTCCTTCAATTTCAGTCAGAAAAATACCTGAAATTACAGAAAAATACACAACTCTTAGTAAAGTCCAGAAATATGAATTTTTCCTAAAAACTAATGAAAATAGACTAAAAAGCAACTAAAACATACTCAAAACTATATGAAATTAACCCCAAAAAGCGTATAAAATATCCGCTCATCACAACACCAAACTTGAACCGTTGCTTGTCCTCAAGCAACTAGACAAATAAAATAGAAGACTAATAGGTTGAGAAGCAATAATATCTCAGAGTTTTTTGATTGAAGCTCAGATTCTAATCAGATGAGCGGGACTAGTAGCTTTTTGCTTCTGAACAGTTTTGGCATCTCACTTTATCCATTGAAGCTCAGAGTGATTGGCATCTATAGGAACTCATAATTCAGATAGTGTTGTTGATTCTCTTAGTTCAGTGTGATGATTCTTGAACATAGCTTTTTTATGAGTCTTGGCCGTGGCCCTAAGCACTTTGTTTTCCAGTATTACTACCGGATACATAAATGCCACAGACACATAACTGGGTGAACCTTTTCAGATTGTGACTCAGCTTTGCTAAAGTCCCCAATTAGAGGTGTCCAGAGTTCTTAAGCACACTCTTCTTTTTGCTTTGGACCTTGACTTTAACCGCTCAGTCTCAAGTTTTCACTTGACACCTTCACGCCACAAGCACATGGTTAGGGACAGCTTGGTTTAGCCGCTTAGACCAGGATTTTAGTCCTTTAGGCCCTCCTATCCACTGATGCTCAAAGCCTTGGGATCCTTTTTATTTGCCCTTGCCTTTTGGTTTTAAGGGTTATTGGCTTTTTCTGCTTGCTTTTTCTCTCTCTCTTTTTTTTTTTTGCAAGCTTTGTTCTTTGTTGCTTTTTCTTGCTTCAAGAATCATTTTTATGATTTTTCAGATTATCAATAACATGTCTCATGTTCATCATTCTTTCAAGAGCCAACATATTTAACAGTCTTAAACAACAAATTCAAAAGACATATGCACTGTTCAAGCAATCATTCAGAAGACAGAAAGCATTGCCACCACATTTAACTAATTAGAATTTCTCTTATTAAAATTCGAAATTTTATTGCCTCTTATTCAAAAGATCTACTACTTTATTCATGTTTGCTGATGATGAGAAAAATAAACTATAGCTTAATTTGGAGATAAAATCAAAATAGATACTAATTACTACTATATGACTCCTAAGGTAAACTTCTATAAGGACACTGTCACAGAGTTAAGGCAGAAATTGGAAATTAACAACCTTTATTCTGGGGGAACGGGGGTCCTACAAGAGAAGACTTTTGGCGCTTCAGTTCCCTTAAGTCACGCCCATGCTCCTCTTGTTCTTTAAACATATAGGTCAACATTTGACTGTGTTCCTTCTGTTCTTTTATTATTTGCTCCATAGCTTCCCTTATCTTGGTAACGGACGTCTCAAGATACTCCCAA
>NC_029790.2:92551792-92553352 GCF_000816755.2 Arachis ipaensis
TCTGATCTTGTCAGGGGTGGTATGAACAATCTTTCCTCTGACCATGGTCCGAAATTCATAGAATGCAGTTCCAGATAGTTTTTGCTTGTCAATTTGCCACATATTAGCATAGAACTCCTGGACCATGTTCCTTTCCACTTTCGTTTCACGATTAGCTAGGACTTCCCAGTTCCTGATTCGAATTTGCTCCTGGATCTCCGGATATTCATCTTCTTTTAGATCGAATCTAACTTCCGGGATCACTGATCTCAGACCCATTACTTTAAGATAATGGTCTGAATGTTCTTTAGATAAGAACTTCCCTTGATTCCAAAGTGGTTTTGGAACGCTCTCTTTCTTGCCTCTTGGAGTGGGTTGTTTTCCTTTAGGAGCCATGATCTTAGTGATCTCGGATAAACACACCAAACTTAGGAGAGGGATAGAAGGAGAGCTAGGTGCAATTGTTGATGGAGGAGGGGGGAGGCCGAACCCAAATTTAAAGGGATGGGGGGTGGATTTTCGAAAAATTGGAAAAGATAAGATAAAAAGATTGAGTTGAAAAAGATAAGATAGAAGATATAGTTTAATTTTGAAAAGATATGATAGATTTTTGAAAAAGATAAATCTGAATTTTGAAAAAGATAATATGGAGAATTGAAAAAGATATGGATTAGTTGAAAAGATTTTTTAGTGAAAAAGATAGATTTGTTTTCAAAAAAGATTTGAAAAGAGTTGGATTGAATTTGGAAAGATGGATTTTTAGAAATTAAGGATTTTAGAAATCAGGGTTCTTGACATGTTCATGTAAAAATCATGCATTGAAGCATAAAATTTGAAATTAAAATGGAAATACGTGTGGAAAAAATGAATTTGGCTCCTCCCTGCCTTCCTGGCGTTTGAACGCCCAAACACTGCCTGTTTTGGGCGTTCAGCACCCAAATACTGCTCTCCTGGGCGTTCAACGCCCAGCTGCTGCCATTACTGGCATTCAACGCCCAGTGGGTGCCCCTTTCTGGCAGCGCCCAGTGGATGCCCATTTTGGGCGTTGAACGCCCAAAATATACTTTCACTGGCGTTTTCTTGCCAATGAGCTCTTTTTCTCTGTTTTGTGTGCCGAAATCTTCTATAAATGATTATTTACCTTGTTATCGATGAACTCTATATAAAATAAAAATAAAAATAGAAATAGGGCAAAAATGCTTAGAGGATTGTTGCCCCATGGCTGGGTTGCCTCCCAGCAAGCGCTTCTTTATTGTCTTTAGCTGGACCTTGCTGAGCTTTTAATCTAGCTTCAGCCTTGAGCATTCTTGCTCAATGTTGCCTTCAAGATAATGCTTGATTCTCTGTCCATTGACAATGAACTTCTTATCAGAATCAATATCTTGAAGCTCCACATAACCATATGGTGACACACTTGTAATCACGTATGGTCCCCTCCACCGGGATTTCAGTTTCCCGGGGAATAGCCTGAGTCTAGAGTTAAACAACAGGACCTTCTGTCCTGGTTCAAAGATTCTAGATGACAGCTTTCTGTCATGCCATTTTTTTTATTTTTCTTTATAAAGCTTGGCATTTTCGAAA
>NC_029790.2:92554720-92554960 GCF_000816755.2 Arachis ipaensis
TTCTGTTTCTCTCCAATCCTTTTTATGACTCAAGATCTCTTTCATGAACTTGGCATAAGAAGGTATTTGCTCAAGTGCTTCTGCAAATGGAATCTTTATTTCAAGAGTCCTGAGGTAATCTGCAAAGCGAGCAAATTGCTTACCTCTCTCCTCTCTCCGGAGTTTTTGAGGATAAGGTATCTTGGCTTCATATTCTTCAACCTTAGTTGCTGCAGGTTTATTGCCTACATTGAAGAAGCC
>NC_029790.2:92555129-92555606 GCF_000816755.2 Arachis ipaensis
GCCAGATCTTGCCCATTTTGGGCGTTCAACGCCAGATCCTTGCCCATTTCTGGCGTTGAACGCCAGTCCTGCTGTATTTCTGGCGTTGAACGCCAGTTTTGGCCATGGTCTGGGCGTTCAGCGCCAGCCTTCCACCAATTTTCTGGCATTTTAGCACCAGAATTATTTTTCCCTGGGCTCTTACTGTCCTCAGGTGAATTTTGGGTGGTTTGCTCATTTCTTAGCTTTTTGCTGCCTTGAGGTGGGGTATTTAATGTTTTCCCACTTCTTAGTTGAACTGCTTGGCATTCTTCTGCTATTTGCTTTGACAGCTGCTGCTTTGTTTGCTTACACTGTTCGTCCATATGTATATTAGCCATCCTTGTCTCTTGTAACCTTTCTTTGAATTCGGCCTACTGCTTTGTTAGAAAGTCCAATTGCTGATTGAATTCAGCAGCTTATATTACAGGACTGAGTTCAGCAGTTGCTGTCTTAACG
>NC_029790.2:92555631-92555905 GCF_000816755.2 Arachis ipaensis
AATGAGGGATCGTCCAGTTGCTAGGAAGGGTCTTCCTAGAATGAGAGTAGCACTCTTGTGCTCCTCCATTTCCAGCACAAACAAGTCAGTGGGAAAGGCGAATGGCCCAACTGTGACAATCATGTCTTCAATCACGCCTGATGGGTATTTAGTGGAACCATCAGCAAGTTGGAGACATATCTGGGTTGGTTTAACTTCTTCAGTTAAGCCAAGCTTTCTGATAGTGGATGCAGGTATTAGGTTGATGCTTGCCCCAAGATCACATAAAGCTGTC
>NC_029790.2:92556003-92583589 GCF_000816755.2 Arachis ipaensis
TTTTGATCCTTTTCTGGCGCTGGACGCCAGAATTGGGCAGAGAACTGGCGTTGAACGCCAGTTTACGTCGTCTATCCTTGTGAAAAGTATGGACTATCATATATTGCTGGAAAGCCCTGGAAGTCTACTTTCCAACGCAATTGGAAGCATGCCATTTTGAGTTCTGTAGCTCCAGAAAATCCATTTTGAGTGCAGGGAGGTCAGAATCCAACAGCATCAGCAGTCCTTTTTCAGCCTGAATCAGATTTTTGCTCAGCTCCTTCAATTTCAGTCAGAAAAATACCTGAAATTACAGAAAAACACAAAACTCATAGTAAAGTCTAGAAATATGAATTTTTCCTAAAAACTAATGAAAATAGACTAAAAACCAACTAAAACATACTCAAAACTATATGAAATTAACCCCAAAAAGCGTATAAAATATCCGCTCATCACTTTGTCTTCTGAATCTCTGCTTTTCCCCTGTCTTCTTCTTCACGCACGCAAGGTTCCTCCTATGGCAAGCTATGTGTTGGTGGATCATCGTTGTCAATGGCTACCATCCGTCCTCTCAGTAAAAATGGTCCAAGTGCGCTGTCACCGCACGGCTAGTCATCTGTCAGTTCTCACTCATGCTGGAATAGGATCCATTGATCCTTTTGCGTCTGTCACTACGCCCAACCATTGTGAGTTTGAAGCTTGTTACAGTCATTCAATCCCTGAATCCTACTCGGAATACCACAGACAAGGTTTAGACTTTCCGGATTCTCAAGAATGCTGCCAATGGATTCTAGCTTATACCACGAAGATTCTGATTAAGGAATCTAAGAGATACTCATTCAATCGAAGGTAGAATGGGAGTGGTTGTTAGGCACGCGTTCATAGATTGAGAATAGTGATGAGTGTCACGGATCATCACATTCATCATATTGAAGTGCGAATGAACATCTTAGATAGAAACAAGCATGTTTGAATGGAAAACAGAAATAATTGCATTAATTCATCGAGACACAACAGAGCTCTTCACCCCCAACAATGGAGTTTAGAGACTCATGCCATCAAAGAGTACAAAGTTCCGATCTAAAAATGTCATGAGGTACAAAATAAATCTCTAAAAGTTGTTTAAATACTAAACTAGTAACTTAGGTTTACAGAAAATGAGTGAACTAAAATAGATAGTGCAGAAATCCACTTCTGGGGCCCACTTGGTGTGTGCTGGGGCTGAGACTTGAGCTTTACACATGCCTAGGCTGTTTCTAGAGTTAAATGCCAGGTTGTAACCTGTTTCTGGCGTTTAACTCTAACTTGTAACATGTTTCTGGCGTTTAACGCCAGAATGCAACATGGAACTGGCGTTGAACGCCAGTTTACGTCATTTATCCTTGAGCAAAGTATGGACTATTATATATTGCTGGAAATCCCTGGATGTCTAATTTCCAACGCAATTGAGAGCGTGCCATTTGGACTCTTGTGGCTCCAGAAAATCCATTTCGAGTGCAGGGAGGTCAGAATCCAACAGCATCTGCAGTCCTTTTTCAGCCTGAATCAGATTTTTGCTCAGCTCCCTCAATTTCAGCCAGAAAATACCTGAAATCACAGAAAAATACACAAACTCATAGTAAAGTCTAGAAATATGAATTTTGCCTAAAAACTAATAAAAATATACTAAAAACTAACTAAAACATACTAAAAACTACATGAAATTACCCTCAAAAAGCGTATAAAATATCCGCTCATCACAACACCAAACTTAAACTGTTGCTTGTCCCCAAGCAACTAGACAAATAAAATAGGATGAAAAGAAATCAAGAAGTAATAATATCTCAGAGTTTTAAGTGAAGCTCAGATTCTAATCAAATGAGCGGGACTGGTAGCTTTTTTTTTTTTTTTGCTTCCGAACAATTTTGGCATTTTAGTTTATCCTTTGAAATTCAGAATGATTGGCATCCATAGGAACTCAAAATTCAGATAGTATTATTGATTCTTCTAGTTTAGTATGTTGATTCTTGAACACAGCTATTTTATGAGTCTTGGCCGTGGCCCTAAGCACTTTGTTTTCCAGTATTACCACCGGATACATAAATGCCACAGACACATAACTGGGTGAACCTTTTTAGATTGTGACTTAGCTTTGCTAAAGTCCCCAATTAGAGGTGTCTAGAGTTCTTAAGCACACTCTGTTTTTGCTTTGGACCTCGACTTTAACCGCTCAGTCTCAAGTTTTCACTTGACACCTTCACGCCACAAGCACATGGTTAGGGACAACTTAGTTTAGCCACTTAGGCCAGGATTTTATTCCTTTTAGACCCTCCTATCCATTAATGCTCAAAGCTTTGGATCCTTTTTACCCTTGCCTTTTGGTTTTAAGGGCTACTGGCTTTTTCTACTGCTCCTTCTTCTTTTTCTCTTTTTTTTTTGCTACTTTTTCTTGCTTCAAGAATCAATTTCAGAATTTTTCAGATCATCAATAACATTTCTCTTGTTCATCATTCTTTCAGGGGCCAACAATTTTAACATTCATAAAATTCAATATAAAAAACATGCACTTTTCAGGCATTCATTCAGAAGACAAAAAGCATTGCCACCACATATAGATAATTAGAATTTTCCCTATTAAGAACTCGAAAAAAAAATATTTCCTCCTTATTCTAAAAATCTGCTATTTTATTCATGTTTGATGATGATGAGAAAAATAAATTATAGCTTAATTGGAGATAAAATCAAAATAGAGATACTAATTACTACTACTCATATATAACTTCTAAGGTAAATTTCTAATAAGAACAATTATCACAGAGTTAAGGCTAAGATTAGAACTCAACAACCTTGAATTTGGGAGGTGGATGTCTCTTTAGTCTGTGGAGTGCTTGGCTCTTCAAGAGATAGCTTCTGACGCTTCAGTTCCTTCAGTTCACGCCCTTGCTCTTCTTGTTCTCTAAGCAGTTTGCAGAGCATGCTATTTTGATTTTGCTGTTCTTCCTTCAGTTGATCCACAGCTTCTTGCAACTTGGTGACAGATGCTTCTAGACGCTCCCAATATTCAATTTGAGGGATTTCCGGGAGGAACTCCTGTGCTCTCCTCTTGATGGGTTCGTCCTGCACTTGTTGTCCTTCCATAGATTTTTTGGTGATTGGTAGCTCAACTGGGATGTACTCATCTACTCCCATTTTTATCCCAGCATCTTTACATAACAGAGAGATCAAGCTTGGATAAGCCAATCTGGCATCTTTGGAGTTCTTGTTTGCAATTTTGTAAAGCTCACAAGCAATCAGCTGATGAACTTCCACTTCTTTTTCCAGCATAATGCAATGAATCATTACTGCTCTTCTGATGGTGACTTCAGAACGGTTGCTAGTGGGCAGTATAGAGCGCCCAATGAAGTCCAGCCAGCCTCTAGCGACTGGTTTGAGATCTCCTCTTTTGAGTTGGTTCGGGGCACCCTTTGTGTTGGTTGTCCATTTAGCTCCAGGGAGACATATGTCCTCTAGGATTTTGTCCAAGTTCAGGTTTGATCTTATCATTCTCCTATTAAAGGAGTCTGGGTCATCTTGCAGTTGAGGCAGCTTGAAGATCTCCCTTATTTTATCAGGGTGGGTGTGAACAATCTTCCCTCTGACCAGAGTTCTATAGTCATAGAATGCGGTTCCCGCTATTCTCTGCCTGTCCGTTTGCTACAGGTTTGCGTAGAATTTCTGAACCATGTTTCTTCCCACCTTTGTTTCAGGATTAGCTAGGACTTCCCAGCTCCTGTTTCGAATTTGCTCTTGGATCTCTAGATATTCATCTTTTTTCAAATCGAATTTAACTTCTGGGATCACTGAACTTAGACCCATTATTTTGTAGTAATGGTCTGAATGTTCTTTGGTCAAGAACTTCCCTTGATTCCAAAGTGGTTTTGGAATATTCTCTTTCTTGCCTCTTGAGTTGGTTTGTTTTCCCTTAGGAGCCATGATCTTAGTGGGTATTGGCTTAGTGATCATGGATAAACACACCAAACTTAGAGGTTTGCTTGTCCTCAAGCAAAAGAAAAGAAAGGAGAGGGATATGAGGAGAGCCAAGTCTGAATGGTGGAGGTGGGGGGGGAGGCCGAACTAGGATTTAAAGGGAACGGGTGGGTTTTTCGAAAATTTTGAAGAAGATATGATAAAAGCTATGATTTATAAAAGATAAGTATGATAGGAAAAAGATGCACTTTAAAATTTAAAAGATATGAATAATATGGAAGATATTTGAAAAAGATAACTTTGTTTTGAGAAAGATGTTGTGAAGATTTGGAAAAGATATTGATGAGTTGAAAAGATTGTAGAAGGAAAAGAGATAGATTTGTTTTGAAAAGGATTTGAAAATAATTTGAAGAGGATTAAAAAAAAAGGGTTTATGAATCATACATTTGATATCTTTTGAAAAAGGATTTGAAAAATTAGGATTTGTAACATGTTTGTGCAAAAAATCATGAATTGAAACATAAAAAATGGAAAAAATTTGAATTGAAAACTAGCATAATAAATGACATGCAGAAGCTTGTCATGCCTCTGCCCCAATACTGCACCAATGGCATGATCACTGGCATCACACATCAATTCAAATGGTAATACCCAGTCTGGTGTAGAAATAACTGGTGCTGTGACCAGCTTAGCTTTCAGAGTTTCAAACGCCTGCAGACACTCTGTGTCAAACACAAATGGCGTGTCAGCACCTAGCAGATTGCTCAAAGGTTTTGCGATTTTTGAAAAATCCTTTATAAACCTCCTATAGAATCCTGCATGCCCCAGAAAGCTTCTGATTGCCTTAACATTGGCAGGTGATGGTAATTTTTCAATTACTTCCACTTTAGCTTGATCCACCTCTATTCCCTTGTTTGAAATTTTATGCCCAAGGACAATCCCTTCAATCACCATAAAGTGACATTTTTCCCAGTTTAAAACCAGGTCTTGGCATCTTTTCAGAACTAGTGTCAGTGATCAAGACAGGAGCTAAATGAGTCTCCATATACTGAGAAGTCATCCATGAAGACTTCCAGAAATTTTTCCACCATATCAGAGAAAATAGAGAGCATGCATCTCTGAAAGGTTGCAGGTGCATTACACAGCCTAAATGGCATCCTTCTGTAGGCAAATACTCCAGATGAACATGTAAATGCAGTTTTCTCTTGATCCTGGGGATCTACTACAATTTGGTTGTAACCTGAATAGCCAGCCAAAAAGCAGTAAAAATCATGACCTACTAGTCTCTCTAGCATCTGGTCTATGAATGGTAAAGGAAAATGATCCTTTCTGGTGGTTGTATTGAGCCTTCTGTAGTCAATACACATGCGCCACCCTGTATCTGTTCTTGTAGAAACCAGTTCATTTTTTCATTATGAACCACTGTCATGCCTCCCTTTTTGGGGAAAACTTGAACAGGGCTCACCCAGGGGCTATCAGAAATATGATAAATAATCCCAGCCTCCAGTAACTTGGTGACCTCTTTCTGCACTACTTCCTTCATGGCTGGATTTAACTGCCTCTGTGGTTGAACCACTGGCTTAGCATCATCCTCCAATAGGATCTTGTCCATGCATCTAGCTGGGCTTATGCCCTTAAGGTCACTTATGGACCACCCAAGAGCTGTCTTGTGTGTCCTTAGCACTTGAAGTAGTGCTTCCTCTTCCTGTGAATTCAAAGTAGAGCTTATGATCACTGGAAAAGTGTCACCTTCTCCCAGAAATGCATATTTCAGGGATGGTGGTAATGGTTTGAGCTCGGGTTTAGGAGGTTTTTCCTCTTCCTGAGGAATTTCCAGAGGCTCTTTCAATCCCTCTGAATCCCCCAGATCAGGCTGAACATCTTCAAAAATGTCTTCCAGCTCTGATTCGAGACTCGCAGCCATGTTGATCTCCTCTACTAAAGAGTCAATAAGATCAACTTTCATGCAGTCTTTTGGTGTGTCTGGATGCTACATGGCTTTGACAACATTCAACTTAAACTCATCCTCATTGACTCTCAGGGTTACTTTCCCCTTTTGGACATCAATGAGAGTTCGTCCAGTTGCTAGGAAGGGTCTTCCTAGAATGAGAGTAGCACTCTTGTGCTCTTCCATTTCCAGCCCTACAAAGTCAGTGGGGAAGGCGAATGGCCCAACCCTGACAATTATGTCTTCATTCACGTCTGATGGGTATTTAATGGAGCCATCAGCAAGTTGGAGACATATCCGGGTTGGTTTGACTTCTTCAGTTAAACCAAGCTTTCTGATTGTGGATACAAGTATTAGATTGATACTTGCCCTAAGATCACATAGAGCTGTCTTGGTGCAATTACCCTCTAATGTGCATGGTATCATGAAGCTCCCAGGATCTTTAAGCTTTTCTGGAAAGCTTTTCAGAATGACTGCACTGCATTCTTCAGTGAGGAGAACTCTTTCAGTTTCTCTCCAATCCTTCTTATGACTCAAGATCTCTTTCATGAACTTGGCATAAGAGGGTATTTGCTCAAGTGCCTCTGCAAACAGAATCTTTATTTCAAGAGTCCTGAGATAGTCTGCAAAGCGAGCAAATTGCTTATCCTGCTCCTCTTGGCAGAGTTTTTGAGGATAAGGCATCTTGGCTTTGTATTCCTCAACCTTGGTTGCTGCAGATTTATTTCCTACAGAGGTGGTTGGGGAAGCCTTTTTAGAGGGGTTGTTATTAGCACTTGTGTGTGTCTGATCCCTCACTGGCGTTTGAATGCCAGGGGTGGAAACTGAACTGGCGTTGGACGCCAACTCCTTACCTGTTCCTGGCATTTGAACGCCAGAACTGAGCTTCCTTTGGGCCTTTAACGCCAACTCCTTGCTTGTTTGTGGCGTTTGAATGCTAGAACTGAGCATTGGTTGGGCGTTTAACGCCAGCTCTCCATCCTTTTCTGGCATTTGAGCACCAGAATCATTCCTCTCTGAGCTCTTACTGTCCTCAGAGGGATTTTGGATGATATTTTGCTCATCCTCTGTCAGTTGTTCTTTCCTTGGCTTTCTGCTGTTTTGAAGCGAGGTATTTAATGTTTTCCTACTTCTTAATTGAACTGCCTGGCACTCTTCTGTTATCTGCTTTGATAACTGCTGTTTTGATTAGATTTGATTTTTAAAATAAAAAATCTGAATTTTTAAAGGTAATTTTCAAAAAATCAATTAAAATAAGGGAAAAAGATATTTTTGAATTCAATGAGGAAAGAGAAAAACAATAAAAAGATACAAAACTTAAATTTTTTTAGATCCAATGCTCTTTATTTTCGAAACTTTTTGAGGGAAAACACCAAGGAACACCAAACATAAAAATTTTAAGATTAAAACACAAGAAAGACTCAAGAACACCTTGAATATTCACAAGAACACGAAGAACAGAAATTCAAAGACTCAAAGGACTCAAGAACTTAAAAAAAGAACACCAAACTTAAAATTTTTAGAAAACCAAAATAAAATTTTCGAAAACTAAAGAAAAATTAACAAGAGAACACCAAACTTAAAGTTTGGCACAAGATTTAATCAAAGAAAAATTATTTAAAAAAAAATTTTTAAAAAGAAGATAGCCAATTACCAAGAACATAAGCACAATGCTCTAGCCAATTGAGCTATAAATTTAACGTGTTTTAATAAGTTATTTAATGTATAAAATATTTTTTTTTGGATACTAATAATTCAAAAATGCACAAGAAAAACAAGAAAAATCACAAAACAAGAAAAACTAAAGATCAAACAAGGAAAATAAACAAGAACAACTTGAAGATTAAGAAAGAACAATGAACACAAATTCAAAAATTTAAAAGAAAATAAAAACATGCAATTGACACCAAACTTAAAATATGAAACTAAACTCAAACAGAAAAACTCAATTATAAGTTTATAAAATTTTCGAAAAATTTAAAAAGAGAAAATAAGGATTAAAAAAAAATTTCAACTAAAAACAATAATAGAAGACTCTAAACCAAAAAGAAAAATTTTTTCTAATCTAAGCAACAAAATAAACCGTCAGTTGTCCAAACTCGAACAATCCCCGGCAACGGCGCCAAAAACTTGGTGCATGAAATTGTGATTTACACTTTTCACAACTCCGCACAACTAACCAGCAAGTGCACTGGGTCGTCCAAGTAATACCTTACGTGAGTAAGGGTCGATCCCACAGAGATTGTTGGCTTGAAGCAATCTATGGTTACCTTATAAATCTTAGTCAGGAGATTAATTATGATTATCAGTTTGAATTGCGAAAAATAAAAGAGCATGAAATAAATACTTGTTATGCAGTAATGGAGAATATGTTGGAGTTTTGGAAATGCTTTGTCTTCTGAATCTCTGCTTTCCCCTGTCTTCTTCTTCACGCACGCAAGGTTCCTCCTATAGCAAGCTGTGTGTTAGAGGATCATCGTTGTCAATGGCTACCATCCGTCCTCTCAGTGAAAATGGTCCAGGTGCGCTGTCACCGCACGGCTAATCATCTGTCAGTTCTCACTCATGCTGGAATAGAATCCATTGATCTTTTTGCGTCTGTCACTACGCCCAACCATTGTGACTTTGAAGCTCGTCATAGTCATTCAATCCCTGAATCCTACTCGGAATACCACAGACAAGGTTTAGACTTTCCGGATTCTCAAGAATGCTGCCAATGGATTCTAGCTTATACCACGAGGATTCTGATTAAGGAATCCAAGAGATACTCATTCAATCAAAGGTAGAACGGGAGTGGTTGTCAGGCACACGTTCATAGATTGAGAATGGTGATGAGTGTCACGGATCATCACATTCATCATATTGAAGTGCGAATGAACATCTTAGATAGAAACAAGCATGTTTGAATGGAAAACAGAAATAATTGCATTAATTCATCGAGACACAGCAGAGCTCCTCATCCCCAACAATGGAGTTTAGAGACTCATGCCATCAAAGAGTACAAAGTTCCGATCTAAAAATGTCATGGGGTACAAAATAAATCTCTAAAAGTTGTTTAAATACTAAACTAGTAACCTAGGTTTACAGAAAATGAGTGAACTAAGATAGATAGTGCAGAAATCCACTTCTGGGGCCCACTTGGTGTGTGCTGGGGCTGAGACTTGAGCTTTACACGTGCCTAGGCTGTTTCCAGAGTTAAACGCCAGGTTGTAACCTGTTTCTGGGGTTTAACTCCAACTTGTAACCTGTTTCTGGCGTTTAACGCTAGAATGCAACATGGAACTGGCGTTGAACACCAGTTTATGTCATTTATCCTTGAGCGAAGTATAAACTATTATATATTTCTAGAAAGCCCTGAATGTCTACTTTCCAACACAATTGAGAGCGCACCATTTGGACTCTTGTAGCTCTAGAAAATCCATTTCGAGTGCAGGGAGGTCAGAATCCAACAGCATCTGCAGTCGTTTTTCAGCCTGAATCAGATTTTGCTCAGCTCCCTCAATTTCAGCCAGAAAATACCTGAAATCATAGAAAAACACACAAACTCATAGTAAAGTCCAGAAATATGAATTTTTCCTAGAAACAAATAAAAATATACTAAAAACTAACTAAAACATACTAAAAACTACATCAAATTACCCTCAAAAAGCGTAAAAAATCCGCTCATCACACATGCCCAGGATGAGCAGGGAGGACTTGAGCAGGCTGCACCACACCATGAGGAGCCACATCAGATATAGCCCACAGACCCAGAGATCCCTCTACAGACAGAGCCTCCACTTCAGCAGGCAGCTCCTCCGACACTTATCCAGACTGCAGATCTTCAGCTCACCACAGAGACACCTACTGCACACCCTTCCGGAGATGACGCTTCTCACACCCAGCTTGACTGAGCATCGAGGACGATGCTATTATTTAAGTGTGGAGAGGTCGCCATCTCTGGCGTACTTTATTTTGGTGAACTACTTTTCAGACTCTTTTTATCCTATTTTGTTTATTTTTCTGTATTTTTATTTTTATTTTTATTTTATCCTATCTTATTTATCTTTCAGTACTTGCACATTTTGCTGTATTTTCACTTTATTTATACATTTTGCACTTTAGTTTATATATATCCTAGATATTTAGTTTAGTCTAGTTGCGATTTTAGCTTATTAAGTTATGATATAGAATATATAGATTAATTAGTTAGTTTACCCTTTTTAACATACGATAAATTGGATTAATTGAAAATAAAAAGAGTAAACTAAAAACTTTAGTATAACAGAATCACAACAATCCACACACTGTATATATATATAGCAATAAATGATTGGTGCATGCTCATGTGAAACCAATTTGAATAAAAATACCATGTGCATTGAAAATGTTATGTTTATATTTCATAAAAAAAATCCTTCTAGTTAAATAAGTAAATAAGTAAATAAGGGAACAAAATTACCCCAATAATAAGTTTAGTGCAGGAATCAATGCACATGAGGTAAGAATCAAAATTGAAATTGGTATATGAGTATGTATTAAGAAAGAGAAAAATTGGGAACCCCAAGGAAGTTATAAATTATATAGAATATGTATATGTTAGGTATGACCTTAGACTAATTAAGGATTCAACTTATATAGCTCACTTAGCCTTATATATATACCCCTACCTTTACCTTGGCCCCATTACAACCTTGAGAAAGACCTCATGATTTTTGTATGTCTGTATTCAATATTTGTTGATTGGTTAGATGAAGAACAAAGTTTTAGAAAGCATGAATAGAAAAGAATAGAGTGATTAACCCCAAACACTGAGTGACTAGAGAGTAAACACAAATCCAGTGAGGGTTCAATAGCTCATCACCATATATATCTGCTTAATTGTTAATTATCTTGCAAGTTTGTGAAATATCTTTACCCAACTCAATTGTGAAAGTGCTTTAACATGATCTAGGTTTGGCTATGCATATATGATTCCTTGAAAATATGAAACAAATTAACCACATGTAAGCTCTATATATATAGGTGGATGATAATTAAAAATTGCATGATACATGTAGGTAGTTTGCATTTAGAATAGATTGCATTGCATGAGATTCCACCATTCTAACTTTACCCTTTCTCTTGGATTTAGCATGAGGACATGCTATTGTTTAAGTGTGGGGAGGTTGATAAACCCATATTTTATGATGTAGTTTGTGCTCAATTTAAGTGATTTATTCAATCCTTCACCCACTTATTCATGTAAATTGCATGGTTTTACTTTCCCTTCCTTATATTATGATATATGTGAAAAACATGTTTCCTATGCTTTAAAAATATTAATTTTAATTACCCTTTACTATCATTCGATGCCGTGATTTGTGTGTTAAGTATTTTCAGATCTCATAGGGCAAGAATGGCTTAAAGGAAAAAAAGGAAATATACAAAAATGGAGTTTTGAAGGAAAGGCAGCGATGCGAACGCCTGGACGACGCGAACGCGTGCCTAGTGCGAAATGCAGCGATGCGAACGCGTGGACGACGCGGACACACACCTTGAGCAGAACGCAAATGACGCGTATGCGTGACTGACGCGTACGCGTGACAAGGAAAACTCCCAGATGATGCGAACGTGTGACCCACACGAACGCGTGACAGACGCCACGTATAGGAATCTGCAGAAAATGCCCCCAGCGATTTCTGAACCCTTTTTTTGGCCCAAATGCAAACCAGAAACACAGAATATAAGCTAGAGAATGGAGGAATCAAAAGGATATATGTAGAACAACTTAGTAATAGATACAATATTCACAATTTTAGGATTAGATGTAGTTTTAGAGAGAGAGAGGTTCTCTCCTCTCTCTTAGGATTTAGGATTATGATTTCTCTTATTTTAGGATTACTTCTTCAATCACAGGTTCAATATTCCTTTAATTTATTTTCTACTTTTATTTATTCCAATGCTTTTACTTGTTAATGTTCCTAATTTGGCTTATGAATTTTCCATGTTAAGATTTGAATATTCTATTTAATGCAATTTGAGGTATTTCAGTTTATGATTGTTTTATTCTATTTATGAATGCTTTCAATTCAAATTAGATTTATTTTCCCCTTTTGGCCTTGGTTAAGTAATTTATAACACTTGAGTTATCAACTCAACTGTTGATTGAAATTGGAATTCTTTGCTGGTTAATTTGCACTCCAATAACTCTAGTCTCTCCATAGGAGTTGTCTAGGACCTGAGGATCAAATTAATTTGTCCACTTGACTTTCCTTTGTTTAGCAAGGGTTAATTAAAAGTAGGAGCAGAATCCAATTCTCATCATACCTGATAAGGATAACTCGGATAGGACTTCAATTTCTTATACCTTGCCAAGAGATTTTTATTATTATCAATTTATTTTCCTTGTCATTTAAATTACTTGCCCCTTATTTCCAAAAACCCAAAAATATATTGTTTTACATAACCAATAATAAATCATACCTCCCTGCAATTCCTTGAGAAGACGACCCGAGGTTTAAATACTTCGGTTATAAAATTTTATTGGGTTTTGTTACTTGTGACAACCAAACTTTTGTAAGAAAGGAATTCTTGTCGGTCTAGAAGCTATACTTACAACGTGAATTTATTGTGAAAATTCTAGATCGTGCGAGAGTTTTGTTCTTCACTAACCAAGGATTCAAATTAAGGAAATTATTGTTTTCTGCTTAGAGTTAATGATGTGCTAAAATAAAGAATAAATGGGGTAAAATAGGCTTAATATTGGGTTGCAAAGAGAAATGAGAGGGTAAGGCCATATGGATATGTGAGCTTAGTGAAACAAAGGCATCAATCATATAAGTGCATGCACACATCAAACAATGGAAATATAGAATTAAACAAGACAAATATCACAATTTTAGAGAGAACAACACACACCAAAATAAAACATTGGTTGATAAGATGCAACCAATCAAATAGGTTCAAAAAGCTCACTAGTTTTGTGTGTTCGAGCTCTAAAACCATGTTCCAAAATAAAATTCTTCAAGCAAGTTCAACAAAAACAAAAAAATTTTCATTCAAATTAGTGAAATGCTATAAAATAGTTTCTTGGAAAAGAATTCATCACTTCAACCAAGTAGTACTATTATACAAGCAACTAACTACACATGCAATCTATTATGCAATGCAACACTAACTTAAAAAAGAAAATTAAACATTGATGTTGAGAAAAGAAAGCAGTTAACCACGTAAGTCGGTATCGACCTCCCCACACTTAAAAATTGCACCGTCCTCGGTGCATGCAAAGATGTGCAAGTGGACGGGTTGCTATAACTGATGCTTGTTCTCCAAAGATTGTGCATCATGCAATGGTTGTTGCTCTAGTACATTGGACGGGGTTGTTGCCAAGAGGGTTGATCAAATCCTTGTGGCTGCTCCCATCTTTGATTTCTCCATCCTTGATGCAAGCCTTCATTATAATCTCCACTTCCTACAACATAATTGTAACCACACTCATTGCCAAAGGGGTGAGAATTCATAGTAGCAAGAGAGAATAAAAACAAAAACTAATAAGAAATAATGAAAATAAACTCATCAAACTAGAAACAACTAACAAAGAAACAAAAAGGCAAACATATTCACAATATTCACAATAACCAGTAATAAGGCACACATTTGCAATTCTCCGACAATGGCACCAAAAACTTGATGGAGGAAAAATGTCGGTAAATATTTTCACAATTAAACCTACAATCAACGTTTAGATTATTTGTGACAAATACAAACCCAATAAAAATTAAACGAAGTATTCAAACCTTGGGTCGTCTCTCAAGGAATTGCAGGGAAGTGTATTTATTATTGGTTATGAAAAAGTATATTTTTTGTGTTATTGAAATAAGGAACAAGAAAATAAAGATTGCGAGAAAAATAAACTAAAAACTAAGAAAAGTCTTAGCAAAGGTTGAGAATCGGAATTCCTATCCTCATTATCATTGTCAATTGTGATGGTAATTGCAAATTGCTCTCACTTAGTTAACCTCTAACAATTGAAGGAAAGTCAAATGAGCAAATCAACTTGAGTTCACAAGTCCTAATCAAAGACTAGAGTTAGTGAAGCTCAAGCCAACTAGCAACTTTCAATTACCAACCAACAAGAGACTTTGACAATTCAAGAGTCTCCAAATTACTCAATCTAAGCTAAGAATACAAAAATCTAATTTAAAATCCAACTAAGCATTTTATCAAACACTTGGTGGGCACAAAATAAAAGCATGGTAAAATTGCAAGACATAGAAAATTCTAGGACTAACCAAAGCAAAGAAATAACCATAACAAAGCAATTGAACAATAAGAAACATGAAACATAAATTGCATTAATGAAAATTGAGAGTAACACATGAACTCATAAACTAAATTAGCAAACTAAAGGAATCAGTAAGTAGAATTGAAGAACAAAGGTGCTAGAATAATAAATTGTAAGGAATTGTAAATAAAAACAGAAATTAAATCTAAATCTAAGAAATTGGAGTAGAAACCTTATACCTAGAGAGAGGAGAGAGCCTCTCTCTCTAGAAACCTATATCTAAAACCTAAAATTGTGTATGAATGAAAAGTGAATGATTCATTCCCTCTTCCAGCTCCACTCTGCAGCCTCCAATCTGTATTTTTGGGCCTGAAACTGGGTCAAAAACAGCCCAAAAATTCCCCCCAGTGTTTTCTATTAATTGCAGCACATGACACTCTGTCACGCGTACGCGTCAGCCACTGATGGGTGGAAAAAATGCCAGTTAAGAATTTCTGATAAAAATAGGGTTGCAAGTACAGTCTTAACTGACAAAATTTCTGCTATCAATTTAATTTGTGTCACAATTAAAAATAAATAACCGGGAGTAGAATCCCGGGTCGTTTTCATAAGAGTTGACACAATGGTGCAATTTATTGATCAGGATTTTTCTGAATATTTGTGATGTTGAGAACAGGAAAATAAATTACTAGAAATTAAAGCAGCGAATGAATAACAAGAGGTGTTATGTATTTGAAATAAAAGGCCTTGGTTAGGGGAAAATTTAGGGTTTCTATCATTGTTGTCTTTCCCAAGTACAATCATAAAGGTTCATTACTCCCACTTATTTATCCACTAACAATTGAAGAAAAGTGAAGTGGCTACACTAACTCTAGCTCACAAGTCCTAGTCACTTCATGGGGAAGGACTAGAGTTGGTGAGAAGTGAGCTAGCCAGCAATGTTCAATTAAGCTTAATTCTTGAGCTTCACAACTCAAGGGACCACAATTAATCAACCCCTATACCAAGTTGAGAGCTTTAAGTCATTAACATGAATACCATTTTCATAAACATATAATAGGAATAAATAAAAGACATGATAATTCTGAAAAATTAATTAAATCAAAATTTGCACGAACAATAATTAACCAGAATCAAACACGTACTAGAATTAAATATAAAAATAATTCATTGCATTAATAAATTCAAAAATAACAAAATCCAGACATGAATTCAAAGTAACTAAATGGAAAAACAAAAGAAGTAGAAGTGATGGAGAAACAAACTATAGGGATGATGACTTCAATTGAAGGTAGTAGCAACTCTCTCTAAATCCAATTCAAAAGCAAAACTAAGAACATCTAAACCCTAGCGAAAAGTAGGTGTTTTTTTTTCTCTAGAATTCAAAACTAAACTAAAACTAAAGTGAAAGTGAAGTTTCCTCAGTCTCCGCTTGCCCCCTGCCTCTAGTCTGTGTTTTTGGGTTTGAAACTGGGTCCAAATCAGCCCAGAAATCACCCCCAGCAAGTTCTATTAAGTGCATCACGTGACGCTCTGTCACGCGTACACGTCGGCCACGCGCATGCGTTGCTGAACTCCTGCGCTGGTCACGCGTACGCGACAGTCAAGTGTATGTGTCGCTGTAAGATGCTCCAAATCACGCGCACGTGTCAGCCATGCGTGCGCGTTGCTCATCGCTTCTCAGCTCCTTAGTTTCTTGTGTCCCATCCACTTTAACATGCTTCCTCTTCATCCTTTAAGCCATTCATGCCCTGTAAACCTGAAAATACTTAACAAACACATCACGGCATCAAATGATACAAAGGAGAATTAAAAATTAATAATTTTAAGGCCAAGAAAGCATGTTTTCAATCATAGCACAAAATTAGGAAGGAAATGAAAAACATGCAATTTACATGAATAAGTGTGAGAAAAATTGACAAAACCCACTCAATTCAGTCCAAGATATATCATAAAATAGTGGTGTATCAGCCACGCGACTTTTCACTGGCCACGCGTAGGCGTCAGCCACGCGTGCGCGTCGTATGTCTGCTGCACCAGTCACGCGTACGCGTCGTCCATGCGTACATGTCGCTGCCCGCTTCTCAAAACTTCAATTTCTTGTGTTCCTTCCACTTTTGCATGCTTTCTTTCATCCTCTAAGCCATTCCTACCCTATAAACCCTAAAATCACTTAACACACACATCACGGCATCGAATGGTAATAAGATAGGATTAAAATTAGCAAATTTAAGGTCAAAGAAGCATGTTTTCAATCATAACACAAAATTAGAAAGGAAAATGTAAAACATGCGAATTATATGCATAAGTGTGAGAATAATGGATAAAATCCACTCAATTCAACACAAAATAAACCGTAAAATAGTTGTTTATCAGTAATTGAGGTTCTTGTGGCTCTAAGGGCTAGAATCATAAAGCGTCATTCTCTGATCTGAAAGATCCGACCTTGTCTGGGGCATTTTGAGTAGGATCATCAAGAGATTGAATTGCGCGTGCTTCACCCTCTCCTAGATTAATCACTTACAGCCTTGCCATTGAAGTAATCATTCATCGTTTGAGTAGTTGGTATGACGTGTTAATCCAGAAGAATAAGCATCTAAGAAGCCTTAACTGATTTCTTACTATTGTTTCTACGTTCTATTGTTATCACTTGTCTATGCGCCTATAACAAACAACAACTATCTTTTTATTCGCCTGACTAAGATCTGCAGGATAACCACAACTTGCTCAATCCGGTAATCCTGGTGGGATTTGACCCTCACTCACCTGAGGTATTACTTGGACGACCCGGTGCACTTGCTGGTTTAGTTGTGCGAGTCACAAATTCGCACACCAACCTCCACATTCCTTCTCTATTTTGGGTAAATTCTCCTGGTTTTTTTTTGTTCAACTATTTGTAGCATTTTTCGCATTTCTTATTCATTTAGCTGAGCCTTCTGAATCTCAGCCTTAAAGTCACTAGAGATGTGCAACTGACTCAAACACACATTACCTGCTACTTCCCTGACACCGAGGTTAAAGTCTTCAAACTGCTTCAACAACCTTTCATCTTCAAGCATCATCCGCACAACATCTAATGATTTTTGGCTTAAAGCATTCGCCACGACATTAGCCTTTGTTGGATGGTAAATCAAATCGAAATCATAATCCTTCAGTAGCTCCATCCACAGTCTCTGGCGCATAATCAGTTCCTTTTGATAAAAAAGATATCTCAAACTCTTGTGATCAGAGAAAACTCAGAATTTAACCCTGGTGCACGAAATTGTGATTCACATTTGTCACAACTCCACACAACTAACCAGCAAGTGCATTGGGTCGCCCAAGTAATACCTTACATAAGTAAGGGTCGATCCCACGGAGATTGTCGGCTTGAAGCAAGCAGGGACGGATGTATTCATTGGGGAGTAGGGGCAACTGCCCCCAGTGAAATTCCAAAAATGTCTTAGTAATTCTTAGTGAAATGTCTAAATTGCCCCCAGTATATAATTAATTTTGACCCCAGGAACCAGACCCCACTTCAAACTAAATCCCTAACCCTTCTTTTTCCCCAATCTTCTTCATCTGCTCCAGCCCACCACTCCACATTTCAGACAGTGTCACGGTTCTCTCCTCGCTGACGTCTCCGCCCTCGTGTCTCCAGAGTCCAGAGTCACTGGCTCACTGCTGCCGTGCGGCGTCTCCGAATGACCGCATCCCCTTCTGGCTTCTGCCTTGTGCCTTCTTCTTCTTCTTCTTTTTCTTCTTCGAATACTGCGAATCTACGAATCTAAGTTCATCTTCTCTCTTCGGTTTTCACTCTTCAGACTTCAGTAGAGAATGCCTACCTTTCGTCTTCGTCTTGCTGCCGCTGAACGCCGCACACCCACACCGCTACTGCCTATTGGGTTCTGCACTTTTGCTTCTTAGTTCCTAGAGTTCAAATGTTCAGATTCAGTCTTGAATTATTCTATTTCTTGGTACATTCATGAATCATGATTCAGCAATCTGCAATTCTATTTATTTATTTATTTGCTAATTGGATTAATTTGTTTGATAATTGATTTAGTTGGTTTGTTAATTGTGAATTTGTGATTGAATTTTTTCTGATGTAATTGCAACTTTGCAAGTTTAGTTTGATTAATTTGTTTGTTAATTCACTTATTCACTTATTGGATTAATTTGTTTGTTAATTTGTGAATTGGGATTGAATTTTATTCATTCACACTGTACTCCTTTTTTTCTACTTGGATATATAAAGATTGCGTCTTTTGGTCTTTCCTACTTGCTTAAGATGGGAAAAAATGAAGACTAATATCTGATATGTAAAGACTCATTATATCATATGGTATTGTTTATATGAGCTTTGAAATAAGTTTATATGGTATTGTTTAAATTTCATTACAGCCTTACAGGACCTTTGAAATAAGTTTATATGTCAATTTCTGTTTCTGGAGTCTGGACTACTATTCTACAAATGTTGAACAATGACTCAATGAGTAACTGATGAGCGGATAATTTATACGCTTTTTGGCATTATTTTTAGTATGTTTTTAGTAGGATCTAGTTACTTTTATGGATATTTTTATTAGTTTTTATGTTAAATTCACATTTCTAGACTTTACTATGAGTTTGTGTATTTTTCTGTGATTTCAGGTATTTTCTGGCTGAAATTGAGGGACTTGAGCAAAAATCAGATTCAGAGGTTGAAGAAGGACTATTGATGCTGTTGGATTCTGACCTCCCTGCACTCAAAGTGGATTTTCTGGAGCTACAGAACTCCAAATGGCACGCTCTCAATGGCGTTAGAAAGTAGACATCCAGGGCTTTCCAGAAATATATAACTGTCCATACTTTGCACAAGTTTAGACGACGCAAAAGGGCGTTGAACGCCAGTTCTACGCTGCAGTCTGGAGTTAAATGCCAGAAACACGTCACAAACCAGACTTGAACGCCAAAAACATGTTCCAACTTGGCGTTCAACTCCAAAAGAAGCCTCTGCACGTGTAAACTTCAAGCTCAGCCTAAGCACACACCAAGTGGGCCCCGGAAGTGGATTTATGCATCAATTACTTACTTTTGTAAACCCTAGTAGCTAGTCTAGTATATATAGAACTTTTTATCATTGTATTCAAAGTCTTGGTTACTGTGACGAACTTCAAACTCGCGAGTGCTGGGCGTAGTGACAGACGCAAAAGGAGGGTGAATCCTATTCCAGTATGATCGAGAACCTCCAGATGATTAGCCGTGTCGTGACAGAGTATTTGACCCTTTTTCACAGAGAGGATGGGATGTAGCCATTGACAACGGTGATGCCTTACAGAAAGCTTGCCATGGAAAGAAGTAGGACTGGTTGGATGAAGACAGCAGGAAAGCAGAGGTTCAGAGGAACGAAAGCATCTCTATACGCTTATCTGAAATTCTCACCAATGAATTACATAAGTATTTCTATCTTTATTTTCTGTTTATTTATTATTATTATTCGAAAACTCCATAACCATTTGATATCCGCCTGACTGAGATTTACAAGATAACTATAGCTTACTTCATACCAACAATCTCCATGGGATTGACCCTTACTCACGTAAGGTTTTATTACTTGGACGATCCAGTGCACTTGCTGGTTAGTTGTATCGAAGTTGTGACAAATTATGAATTAAGATTAGAGCACCAAGTTTTTGGAGCCATTACCAGGGCTCACAATTTCGTGCACCAAGTTTTTGGCGCCGTTGCCAGGGATTGTTCGAGTTTGGACAACTGACGGTTCATCTTGTTGCTCAGATTAGGTAACTTTATTTTAATTTTAAGTTTTTGTTTTTATTCTTTTAATTTTAAAAAAAAAATTCCAAAAAATAAAATAAAATAAATTTTTCTTCAGAATTTTTAAGAATGAATTCTAGTGTTTCATGAAGCATGTTGAAGCCTGGCTGGCTGTAAAGCCATCTCTAAATCCATTTGGACTGAGGCTTCCAAATCATCATTACAAGAGCAAGCTAGTTGTTGCTAATCAAATTTGTTATTGTATGACTGATTTGTATCTTCTAAAGCTTGGCTGGCCATTGGCCATGTCTAGTGTTTTGGACCGGAGCTTTCATTGAAAGCTTGGCTGGCTAGTGAGCCATGTCTAATTCCTGGATTGAGGCTTTAGACTAAGAGTGCAAGATTCTTGGAATTCATATTAAAAATTTTGGAATCCTTATTTTTCTTTTTCACATTAATTTTCGAAAAATCCAAAAAAATTAGAAAATCATAAAATCAAAAATTTTCTTATGTTTCTTGTTTGAGTCTTGAGTTAATTTTAAGTTTAGTGTCAATTGCATGTTTTAAATTTTGCATAAAATTTTCGAAAAATTCATGCATTCATAGTGTTCTTCATGATCTTCAAGTTGTTCTTGGTAAGTCTTCTTGTTTGATCTTGATATTTTCTTGTTTTGTATCTTTTGTTGTTTTTCATGTGTATTTTTGCATTCATGGTGTCTAAGCATTAAAGATTTCTAAGTTTAGTGTCTTGCATGTTTTCTAAGCATTAAAAATTTCAAGGTGTTCTTGGTGTTCATCTTGACATTCATAGTGTTCTTGCATGCATCACATGTTTTGATCCAAAATTTTCATGCATTGAGTCTTTTTGATGTTTTTCTCTTTCATCATTAAAAATTCAAAAATAAAAAAAATATCTTTCCCTTTTTCACTCATAAATTTTCGAAAATTTGAGTTGACTTTTTCAAAACTTTTTTAAAATTTAGTTGTTTCTTATGAGTCAAATCAAATTTTCAATTTAAAAATCTTATCTTTTCAAAATCTTTTTCAAAAATCAAATCTTTTTCATTTTTCTTATTTATTTTCGAAAATTTTAAAAATATTTTTCAAAAATCTTTTTATTAATTTTATATCATATTTTCAAAAATATTATCAACAATTAATGTTTTGATTCAAAAATTTCAAGTTTGTTACTTACTTGTTAAGAAAGATTCAAACTTTAAGTTCTAGAATCATATCTTGTGATTACGTGTGAGTCAAATCATTAATTTTGATTTTAAAATTCAAATTTTTTTCAAAACTAATTTTAATCATATCTTTCTATCATATCTTTTAAAATCATATCTTTTTCAAAAAATTTGATTTTAAAATATCTTTTCTAACTTCTTATCTTCTTATCTTTTCAAAATTGATTTTCAAATCTTTTCCAACTAACCAATTGACTTTTTGTTTGTTTCTTATCTTTTTCAAAACTACCTAACTAATTATCCCTCTCTAATTTTCGAAAATACCTCCCTCTTTTTCAAAAATTCTTTTTAGTTAATTAATTGTTTAAATTTTAATTTTGATTTTATTTCCCCTTTAATTTTCGAAAATCATCAACTCCTTTTCAAAAATTATTTTCGAAAATTTCTCTCTCTCATCTTCTTATATTTATTTAATTCATTCACTAACACATCTCCTCATCTCAAATTACCGCTCCTATCCTCACCCTTGTGTTTGGATTATCCATCCTTCTCCACTCCTATTCCCTTTCTTCTTTTCTTCTATTCACACAAGGGAACCTCTATACTGTGGTAAAAAGGATTCCTATTATTATTTTCTGTTCCCTTCTTTTTCATATGAGCAGGAGCAAGGACAAGAACATTCTTGTTGAAGCAGACCCTGAACCTGAAAGGACTCTAAAGAGGAAACTAAGAGAAGTTAAATTACAACAATCCAGAGACAACCTTACAGAAATTTTCGAAAAGGAAGAGGAGATGGCAGCCGAAAATAATAATAATGCAAGGAAGATGCTTGGTGACTTTACTGCACCAAATTCCAATTTACATGGAAGAAGCATCTCCATCCCTACTGATGTGTATTTTCGGAAAACGAATTCCTAACACACAAAACTCACCGGCAAGTGCACCGGGTCGCATCAAGTAATAAAACTCACGGGAGTGAGGTCGATCCCACAGGGATTGAAGCATTGAGCAATTTTGGTTTAGTGGTTGATTTAGTCAAGCGAAACAAGAGTTGATTTGAGTGGTTTGTATTCGACAGAAGCTAAATTGCATGAAATTAAAAGGGAGAGGGACAATTGCAGTAAATTAAAGAGCAGAGAAGGTAAATGTGCTGAATCTTAAAGAGCAAGAAATTAAATGGTAGAAACTTAGAACGCAAGAAATGTAAATTACAGAATCTTAAAGTGCAAGAAATGTAAATGGCTTGAATTGTAAAGGGAATTGGGAAGTGGATTTGCAGAATTTAAACAAGGAAAAGTAAATTGCATTAATGAGACAAGTAGAAGGTGACATGAATTGAACCAGATCTAAAACGGAAATGTAAATGAACTTGAAAAGCTTTAAATAGAGAATTTAAAATGCAAACTCCAGATCTCAGGACCCAAGAGACTAGATAACCGAGTCTAGATCTCAATGCCTTCCTAGATCCAAATGTAGAATTCAATTGCAAGAAATAGAGAAAAGTAAATAGCAGAATGAGTAGAAGAAGAGACAATGAACAGAAATTTAAATTCAATTATGCAGTAAAGAAAACAGAGAGATCTCAGGATGAGATTGAAACAGAATTCCTTCAATTCTCCAACCCAAGATCCAAGACAAATGTAATTGAAATTGAAAACAAGAAAACTAAGAGGAAGAGAATTCAATTCTCCTACTCTGAAACTCAGAAACTCCAAACAACTCAAAACCAAAAGCTCTCCAAAAACTACTCAGCAAAATTAAAAGGAAAAGCTCTTCTTCAAAAACTTAAATCCTAAGCTATTTATACACTTTCTTCAAATGGTCTTCAAGCCTTGAATTGGGCCTTTGCTCTTGATGAAATTGGGTTGATAAAAGCCTCTGTTGATTGCTCTTGGAGTTGGAGAGAAACCCATTGTGAACCGGGCCAAGAATCATAAAAGCTTGAGTAAAAGTTTGAGGCAAACTTTTACTCAAACTTTTTATACCAGCTGCCCTCATTTGCTGCTACCAACGTTTGGGCTAAAGTTTGAGGTCAAACTTTAGGCCAAACGTTCGTCCCCTTGTGTATATGTGTGGCGCCAACGTTTGCCAAAAAGCTTGAGGCAAACGTTGGCGCAAGCTTTTCTCCTCCAGGGTGTTGTTTTTGTGATGCCAACGTTTGCCAAAAAGTTTGAGGCAAATGTTGGCTCAAGCTTTTTCCTCCTGGGTGTGCAAGTGTGGTGCCAACGTTTGCCAAAAAGCTTGAGGCAAATGTTGGCGCAAGCTTTTCTCCTCCAGGGTGTTTTCAATTCTTCCAAAAGTTTGAGCTAAAGTTTGAGGCAAACTTTGGCTCAAGCTTTTTTCCTCTGGGGTGTTTTCAACTCTTCCAAAAGTTTGAGCTAAAGTTTGAGGCAAACTTTGGCTCAAGCTTTTTGTTCTCTCTTGCTCCTAGCTATTCCGTCTTTCTTCAACCTTCTTCAAAACTCTTTTCACCTATCATCAATCAATCAAAACAATCAAAGCTATGCCTTTCTTAAAACATTGATGCCCAGCACCTCTTTGGGTTACTAAATGCCTTGTAGTTAGGTTGCTCTTGATAGTGGACTTTCAGCTGATGATCCCGGGTTAGTTAACCCAAGTCACCAAGTGCTGATGCACTCCAAAGAACTTAATAATCCAAGCAGATCCTAGTACAAAGACACCACAGGCATATATTCTAAGGTTCAAGCTATTGGTGTCTAGCTTTGTTTCTTTTTATTTTCTTTCGTTCTGTTGCCACTTTTTGGCTTTTTCTTTTCTCTTTTTGTTTTTCTTTTTAACCAAGAACTTTTATTTGATTGAGATTCATGGACAGTAGGCCACTTTCTACTTAGAAGGAGACATCCTAGTTCTCTTATTCACTAAAAGTGAGCTATCATACAATCACACATACATACCACCACTTACTTTTATTGTACTTCTATCTAACAGAGAACTATCTCACTTCACATTCAAACATTTCCTGCAACAGGTTAACTATATGTAAAATCTTGTGTTCTTGCTAAAGGTTATGAAGTTGAAATTAGAGAGCAATTAAGTAATTGAATAATCTGTTTGATTGCTTGGAGCTAGTGTTGTGCGAAAAATGAGAATATATTTTTAAATGATGTTTTGGTGGAACACCAAACTTATAATCCTTCATTCTCCTTTAAATTGTTTTTGTGTGTAACACCAAACTTAGCTCCTTGCAATGCATACCAAATATTCAACATTTTTATTGAAAAGGCTATGAAAAGAAAACTACCTCTGGTTGGGTTGCCTCCCAACAAGCGCTCTTTTAATGTCACTAGCTTGACATCCTTCAATTATTTTCAAGAAGGTTGTAGGCTCTGAACCTCTTTTTCCTTATCCCATTGTCCTCCCAAGTACAGCTTTGCTCTGTGACCATTTGCTGTGAATTGACTCTTTGTTGCTTCATCTAGCAATTCAATACTCCCATAAGGAAAAACCTTTGTCACCAAGTATGGGCCAGTCCACTTAGACTTAAGTTTGCCAGGGAAGATCTTAAGCCTTGAGTTATACAGGAGCACTTGTTGTCCTGGCTTGAACTCCTTCTTTGTGATCTTCTTATCATGCCACCTCTTAGCTCTTTCCTTGTATATCTTAGCACTCTCATAGGCTTCTAACCTGAATTCATCCAACTCATTTAGTTGTAACAACCTTTTCTCTCCTGCAGCTTGGGAATCAAGGTTGAGGAGTTTAGTGGCCCAAAAAGCTCTGTGTTCCAGCTCTACAGGGAAGTGGCAGGATTTGCCATATAATAGCTGAAAGGGTGACTTGCCAATAGGAGTTTTGAAAGCTGTCCTATATGCCCATAATGCATCTTCTAGCTTCCTAGCCCAATCTTTTCTTGTGCTTCCCACTGTTTTCTCTAGGATCTTCTTTAATTCCCTATTTGCTAGTTCAGCCTGGCCATTAGTCTGAGGGTGGTAAGGTGTGGCTACTTTATGGATTACTCCATATTTGTGGAGAAGTTTCTCCATCTGTTTGTTGCAAAAGTGACCACCACCATCACTAACAAGACCCTTGGGCACTCCATATCTTGTGAAAATGTGCTTTTTAAGGAATTGGAGGACAATATGTGCATCACAGGTGGTTGTGGCTATGGCTTCCACCCACTTTGAGACGTACTCCACTGCTACTAAGATATATCTGAAAGAATAGGAAGGGAGAAAGGGTCCCATGAAATCAATTCCCCATAGATCAAATAATTCCAATTCCAAGATGAAGTTTTGAGGCATCTCATTCCTTCTTGTCAGCCCTCCTACTTTCTGGCATTCATTACATTGGTGAACATACTCTCTGGCATCCTTGAAGATAGTTGGCCAATAGAAGCCACTTTGCAGTATCTTTGCAGCTGTTCTTTCTGGGCCAAAGTGTCCACCATAAGCTGAACCATGGCAATGCCACAAGATATCCCTCATTTCACTCTCAGGGATACACCTTCTAATTACTCCATCAGAACATCTCTTGAACAGGAAGGGTTCATCCCATAAGAATTTCCTTCCCTCATTGATTAACTTCTTCACTTGTTGCTTAGAGAACTCTTGAGGTATCTTCCTTCCCACTTTGTAGTTTGCTATGTCAGCAAACCAAGGTGCTTGTTGGATCTGCAAAAGGTGCTCATCTGAGAAGCTTTCATTTACGGGCTGGGAGGCTTTCTGAATTGTTTCTTGTGGTAGCCTCGACAAATGATCAGCAACCCGATTCTCAGTGCCCTTCCTGTCCCTTACCTCAATATCAAACTCTTGTAGGAGCAATATCCACCTGATAAGTCTTGGTTTAGCATCCTGCTTTGACATCAAATACTTAAGGGCAGCATGGTCAGTATAAACCATAATTTTGGATCCTATCAAGTATGATCTAAACTTATCAAATGCATAGACTACAGCTAACAATTCCTTTTCTGTTGTGGTGTAATTTTTTTGGGCCTCATTCAACACTTTACTTGCATAATATATGACATGATGCAAGTTTCCCTTCTTTTGTCCAAGTACAGCACCAATTGCAAGGTCACTTGCATCACACATGTGTTCAAAAGGCAGTTCCCAATCTGGGGGTGTGATGATTGGTGTTGTTGTGAGTCTGTTTTTTAAAGTTTCAAAGGCATGCCGGCAGTTTTCATCAAACACAAAAGTATTATCTAGCATTAATAGATTACTCAAGGGCTTGGCTATTTTTGAGAAATCCTTGATAAACCTTCTATAAAATCCTGCATGCCCCAAGAAACTTCTAACAGATTTTACATTAGCTGGTGGAGGGAGTTTTTCTATGATCTCAACCTTTGCCTTGTCAACCTCTATCCCTTTTCTTGAAACCTTATGACCGAGAATAATCCCCTCGGGTACCATGAAATGGCACTTCTCCCAGTTTAAAACTAAATTAGTTTCTTGGCACCGTTTCAAGACAAGAGTTAGATGGTTCAGGCAAGTGTTGAAATTATCACCAAAAACAGAAAAGTCGTCCATGAAGACCTCTAAAAATTTTTCAACCATATCAGAGAAAATGGAAAGCATACACCTCTGAAATGTGGCTGGGGCTTTGCATAGTCCAAATGGCATCCTCCTGTATGCAAAAACTCCAAATAGACATGTGAAGGCAGTCTTCTCTTGGTCCTTGGGATCTACCACGATTTGATTGTACCCAGAATACCCGTCCAAAAAGCAATAATAGGCATGGCCGGCCAATCTTTCCAGCATCTGATCAATAAATGGGAGAGGGAAATGATCTTTCCTTGTGGCATCATTCAATCTTCTATAGTCTATGCACATTCTCCACCCAGTCACTGTTCTAGTAGGGATCAACTCATTCTTCTCATTAGTGATGACCGTCATTCCTCTTTTCTTTGGTACAACTTGAACCGAGCTCACCCATGAGCTGTCAGATATTGGGAAGATTATCCCTGCATTCCACAACTTCATTACTTCCTTCTGGACAACTTCCTTCATTGTGGGATTTAGCCTTCTTTGAGGTTGAACCACTGGTTTGGAATTGTCCTCCAAGAGGATCTTATGCATACACACTGTAGAGCTGATGCCTTTTAGGTCGTCAATGGTCCATCCCAAAGCATCTTTGTGAGCTTTGAGTACATCGAGAAGTTCTCCTTCCTCCTTTTTTTTCAGGGACGAATTAATGATCACTGGGAAGCTTTCCGATGTGCCAAGGAATGCATATTTGAGATGGGTGGGTAATGGCTTCAGTTCTTGTTTTCGTACTTCTTCCTTCTTGTCTTGTTTTTCATCTTGCTCAATAGAAGTCTCAGCTACTTGTTCCTCTGTTGTCCCTTGATTTCCTTCTTGCTCTTGAGGACTTTCTTCCAGCATTTTTTCCACCAAACTCTCTATCATATCCACTCTCATGTAATCCTCTTGCTCAGGAATGTGTTGCATTGACTTGAAAATGTTTATGACCATTTGTTCATTGTGGACCCTGAAGATCATTTCTCCTTTTTCTACATCAATAATGGCTCTTGCTGTGGCTAGAAATGGCCTTCCCAAAATGATTGAATTGTTTCCTTCCTCTTCAGTATCT
>NC_029790.2:92583608-92584816 GCF_000816755.2 Arachis ipaensis
CTCTGGGGATATGGTAGTGGAGGTGTGATGCTCTTTCCTACTTGCTGCTGTCCCTGAATCACTTCTTTTGAACTGTGTGGTTGGTTGTTCTTCTCTTTGAATTTCTCAGTGCTCTTGTTTGGCATCACAACTTGATCCTTGGCTTCGTCTGCCTTTGTTTGCTTTTCATCTTCTATTGGTTTTTTGCTGCTCTCTGCTTGCTTCTTTGTAGTGTCATTGTTGCTCATCAATGTTCTCCCACTCCTTAATTGTATCACCTTGCATTCTTCCTTAGGATTTGGGATTGTGTCACTCGGCAGTGAGCTTGAAAGTCTCTCAACAGAAATCTGCTTGGAGATTTGCCCAATCAGCCTCTCTAGGCTCTTCATGGAGGCTTCATGGTTCTTGGTTATCATTTCCTGGTGTTTCCACATTTTGTCTATCAAAGTTTCCAAGTTAGTGAGTCTTTGAGATTCAGGTGATGCTTGTGGTGGGTTGTGAGATGTGGATGGTGGATGGTAGGCATTTTGGTTGGTGGGTTGGTTATTGGATTGGTAATGGTTGGGGTTGGGGTAGTTATTTTGAGGTTTTCTGTAAGGGTTTTGGTTAGTTTGCTGCTGGTTGTGGTTTTGGTTGTTTCTTGAAGTGTTTTGGTTTGAGTTCCTCTGCCATGGTTGTTGGTTCTGGTTGTGATTATCTCCCCACCTGAGGTTTGGGTGGTTCTTCCAGGATGGGTTGTAAGTGTCACCATACACTTCATTCTGTCCAGAGTTTTGGTTATGCATGTACTACACTTGCTCCTGTTGTTGTTCTTCTTGGCTTTCTTTATTCTGCACCCATACAGTTGATGGTTGGCTTGTGTTCACAGCTGCTACTTGAAGACTATCAATCCTTTTGGCCATTTGTTCAAACTGTTGTTGAATTTGTTGCTGCATCATTTTGTTTTGAGCTAAGATTGAGTCCACTCCTTCTAGCTCCATTACTCTTCTCCTTTGTGATGGTTGGCGTTGCCTTTGATGCGCAAAGAAATACTGATTATTAGCCACCATGTCAATAAGATTTTGAGCTTCTTCTGCAGTTTTCATCAGTTGCAATGATCCTCCAACTGAATGGTCAAGTGATTCTTGAGCCTTTAGAGTGAGTCCTTCATAGAAGTTCTGTAGCTTGTCCCACTCAGTGAACATTTCTGGTGGACATTTCCTCAGCAGAGCCTTATATCTCTCCCATGC
>NC_029790.2:92585113-92587161 GCF_000816755.2 Arachis ipaensis
AAAAGTTTCAAGCCATTGTGCGGCCTTGTCCCTTAATGAGAACGGGAACAGCAGAAGCTTGTAAGTTTCAAGATTCACGCCATTGGATTTGACAGTGTCACAAATCCTTAAGAAGGTGGATAGATGTTGATTTGGATCCTCCAATGGTCCTCCCCCAAACGAGCAGTTGTTTTGGACCAATGTGATGAGTTGTGGCTTCAGTTCAAAGTTATTTGCATTGACATTAGGGGTGAGAATGCTGCTTCCACAATGTCTAGCATTTGCAAAAGTATAGGAGGCAAGTACTCTCCTCTGTTGTGGGTTATTGTTAACCCCTCCTCCTGGATTAGATGGATCTCCTTCCATCTCGTGATATTCTTCCTCAAATTCTTCCTCTCCAACAATATGTTTTCCTCTTTCAGCTCTTCTTAACCTTCTAAGAGTTTTCTGGTCAGTTTCAGATAAAACAGGAGTGGATCTCCCTGTACCTGACATACAAACAAAACAAAAGAAACACCACCAGTAACACTTCAATCTATTGCTAGAATGAAATTTAGTTAGCTTAAGCAAAATTTCAAACAGTTAGTGGGTTAGTCCAAAGAATGAGAAACAGAAAATAAAAATGCTAGATCTAGATCTCCACTTTTCACTTAATCATTGTAAATCTATTTCAATCCCCGGAAACGGCGCCAAAAACTTGATGTGTATTTTCGGAAAACGAATTCCTAACACACAAAACTCACCGGCAAGTGCACCGGGTCGCATCAAGTAATAAAACTCACGGGAGTGAGGTCGATCCCACAGGGATTGAAGGATTGAGCAATTTTGGTTTAGTGGTTGATTTAGTCAAGCGAAACAAGAGTTGATTTGAGTGGTTTGTATTTGATAGAAGCTAAATTGCATGAAATTAAAAGGGAGAGGGACAATTGCAGTAAATTAAAGAGCAGAGAAGGTAAATGTGCTGAATCTTAAAGAGCAAGAAATTAAATGGCAAAAACTTAGAACGCAAGAAATGTAAATTGCAGAATCTTAAAGTGCAAGAAATGTAAATGGCTTGAATTGTAAAGGGAATTGGGAAGTGGATTTGCAGAATTTAAACAAGGAAAAGTAAATTGTATTAATCAGACAAGTAGAAGGTGACTTGAATTGAACCGGATCTAAAACAGAAATGTAAATGAACTTGAAAAGCTTTAAACAGAGAATTTAAAATGCAAACTCCAGATCTCAGGACCCAAGAGACTAGATAACCGAGTCTAGATCTCAATGCCTTCCTAGATCCAAATGTAGAATTCAATTGCAAGAAATAGAGAAAAGTAAATAGCAGAATGAGTAGAAGAAGAGACAATGAACAGAAATTTAAATTCAATTATGCAGTAAAGAAAACAGAGAGATCTCAGGATGAGATTGAAACAGAATTCCTTCAATTCTCCAACCCAAGATCCAAGACAAATGTAATTGAAATTGAAAACAAGAAAACTAAGAGGAAGAGAATTCAATTCTCCTACTCTGAAACTCAGAAACTCCAAACAACTCAAAACCAAAAGCTCTCCAAAAACTACTCAGCAAAAGTAAAAGGAAAAGCTCTTCTTCAAAAACTTAAATCCTAAGCTATTTATACACTTTCTTCAAATGGTCTTCAAGCCTTGAATTGGGCCTTTGCTCTTGATGAAATTGGGTTGATAAAAGCCTCTGTTGATTGCTCTTGGAGCTGGAGAGAAACCCATTATGAACCGGGCTAAGAATCTTAAAAGCTTGAGTAAAAGTTTGAGGCAAACTTTTACTCAAACTTTTTATACCAGCTGCCCTCATTTGCTGCTACCAACGTTTGGGCTAAAGTTTGAGGTCAAACTTTAGGCCAAATGTTCGTCCCCTTGTGTATATGTGTGGAGCCAACGTTTGCCAAAAAGCTTGAGGCAAACGTTGGCGCAAGCTTTTCTCCTCCAGGGTGTTGTTTTTGTGATGCCAACGTTTGCCAAAAAGTTTGAGGCAAATGTTGGCTCAAGCTTTTTCCTCCAGGGTGTGCAAGTGTGGTGCCAACGTTTGCCAAAAAGCTTGAGGCAAACGTTGGC
>NC_029790.2:92587343-92604165 GCF_000816755.2 Arachis ipaensis
CTGAAGTCTACAGGCTCATGCTTTTCCCTTTTGCTGTAAGAGACAGAGCTAGAGTGTGGTTGGACTCTCAACCCAAAGATAGTCTAAACTCTTGGGATAAGCTAGTCACGGCTTTCTTAGCCAAGTTCTTTCCTCCTCAAAAGCAGAGTAAGCTTAGAATGGATGTTCAAACCTTCAGACAGAAAGAAGGTTAATCCCTCTATGAAGCTTGGGAGAGATATAAGCAACTGACCAAAAAGTGTCCTTCTGACATGCTTTCAGAATGGACCATCCTGGATATATTCTATGATGGTCTGTCTGAATTAGCTAAGATGTCATTGGATACTTCTGCAGATGGATCCATTCACCTAAAAAAAATGCCTGCAGAAGCTCAAGAACTCATTGACATGGTTGCTAATAACCAGTTCATGTACACTTTTGAGAGGAATCCTGTGAGTAATGGGACGCCTCAGAGGAAGGGAGTTCTTGAAATTGATACTCTGAATGCCATATTGGCTCAGAATAAACTATTGAATCAGCAAGTCAATATGATTTCTCAGAGTGTGAATGGAATGCAAGCTGCATCCAACAGTACTCAAGAGGCATCTTCTGAGGAAGAAGCTTATGATCCTGAGAACCACACAATAGTAGAGGTAAATTATATGGGTGAACCTTATGGAAACACCTATAACCCCTCATGGAGAAATCACCCAAATTTCTCATGGAAGGATCAACAAAAGCCTCAACAAGGCTTTACTAATGGTGGAAGAAACAGGTTTAACAATAGTAAACTTTTTCCATCATCTTCTCAGCGACAGACAGAGAACTCTGAACAAAATACCTCTAATTTAGCAAACTTAGTCTCTGATCTGTCCAAGGCCACTGTAAGTTTTATGAGTTAAACAAAGTCCTCCATAAGAAATTTGGAGGCACAAGCGGGGCAGCTGAGTAAGAAAATCACTGAAACACCTCCTAGTACTCTCCCAAGCAATACAGAAGAGAATCCAAAGAGAGAGTGCAAGGCCATCGATATAACCAATATGGACGAACCTACAAGGGAGGAAGAGGACGTGAATCCCAGTGAGGAAGACCTCCTGGGACGTCCAGTGGTCAACAAGGAGTTTCTCTTTGAGGAACCAAAGGACTCTGAGGCTCATCTAGAGACCATAGAGATTCCATTGAACCTCCCTATGCCCTTCATGAGCTCTGATGAGTATTCTTCTTCTGAAGAGAATGAGGATGTTACTGAAGAGCAAGTTGCCAAGTACCTTGGTGCAATCATGAAGCTGAATGCCAAATTATTTGGTAATGAGACTTGGGAAGATGAACCTCCCCTGTTCACCAATGAACTAAATGCATTGGATCAACTGAGATTGTCTCAGAAGAAACAGGATCCTGGAAAGTTCTTAATACCTTGTACCATAGGCACCATGACTTTTGAGAAGGCTCTATGTGACCTTGGGTCAGGGATAAACCTCATACCCCTCTCTATAATGGAGAAATTGGGAATCTTTGAGGTGCAAGCTGCCAGAATCTCACTAGAGATGGCAGACAACTCAAGAAAACAGGCTTATGGACAAGTAGAGGACGTGTTAGTAAAGGTTGAAGGCCTTTACATCCCTACTGATTTCATAATCCTAGACACTGGGAAGGATGAGGATGAATCCATCATCCTTGGAAGACCCTTCCTATCCACAGCAAAAGCTGTGATTGATGTGGACAAAGGAGAGTTGGTCCTTCAACTGAATGAGGACTACCTTGTGTTTAAAACTCAAGGTCCTCCTTCTGTAACCATGGAGAGGAAGCATGAAAAGCTTCTCTCACTGCAGAGTCAACTAAAGCCCCCACAGTCAAACTCTAAGTTTGGTGTTGGGAGGCCACAACCAAACTCTAAGTTTGGTGTTGAACTCCCATATCCAAACTCTAAGTTTGGTGTTGGGAGTCTATAAAATTGACCTAATCACCTGTGTGGCTCCATGAGAGCCCACTGTCAAGCTATTGACATTAAAGAAGCGCTTGTTGGGAGGCAACCCAATTTTTATTTATCTAATTTTATTTTCATTCTTATTGTTCTTTTATATTTTATTAGGTTCATGATCATGTGGAGTCACAAAATAAATAGAAAAATTAAAAACAGAATCAAAAACAGCAGAAGAAAAATCACACCCTGGAGGAAGGGCTTACTGGCGTTTAAACGCCAGTAAAGAGCATCTGGCTGGCGTTCAACTACAGAACAGAGCATGGAGCTGGCGCTGAACGCCAGAAACAAGCATGAAGCTGGCGTTCAACGCCAGAAATATGCTGCATATGGGCGTTGAACGCCCAAAACAAGCATCACTTCAGCGTCTAAACGCCAGAAATGCATGCAAAGGCATTTTACATGCCTAATTGGTGCAGGGATGTAAATCCTTGACACCTCAGGATCTGTGGACTCCACAGAATCCCCACATACCTCCACTCACCTTCCCTCCTCATAATTCTATATCACCCTCTCTCTCTCCATTCACAGTCATCCCTTCTGTTTTCCATTCACCACTCACATCCATACACCCCACCTACCTTCAAAATTCAAAATCTCTTTCCCACCCAAGCCCACCCATATAGCCGAATACACACATCCCTCCATCTCCTCCATATCTTCTTCTTCTTCTACTATTCTTTCTTCTTTTGCTTGAGGGCGAGCAACATTCTAAGTTTGGTCTGGTAAAAGCATAGCTTTTTTTGTTTTTCCATAACTATTGATGGCACCTAAGGCCAGAGAAACCTATAGAAAGAGAAAAGGGAAGACAAAAGCTTTCACCTCTGAGTCATAGGAGATGGAGAGATTCATCTCAAGGGTCTATAGCTCAGTGGTAGAACATTTGACTGCAAATCAAGAGATCCCTGAGATACCTCAGGGGATACATTTTCCTCCACACAATTATTGGGAGCAACTAAGGGTGGAACATCAAGAGCACTCCATCATCCTTCATGAAATTAAAGAAGATCAAGGAGCAATGAGGGAGGAGCAACAAAGACAAGGAAGAGACATAGAAGAGCTCAAGGACATCATTGGAAAACGCCCCCATCACTAAGGTGGATTCATTCCTTGTTCTAAAATTTTCTGTTTTTCATTTTTATGTTAAATGTTTATCTATATTTGTGTCTTATTACATGATCATTAGTATTCAAGTGTCTATGCCTTAAAGTAGTGAATATGAATCCATCACCTCTCTTAAATGAAAAATGTTTTAAAAACAAAAGAACAAGAAGTACATGGTTTTGAATTCATCCATGAAACTAGCTTAATTATTTTGATGTGGTGAAAATACTTTTTGTTTTCTGAATGAATGCTTGAACAGTGCATATGTCTTTTGAAGTGTTATTTAAGAATGTTAAATATGTTGGCTCTTGAAAGAATGATGATAAGGAGAAATGTTATTTGATAATCTAAAAAATCATAAAAATGATTCTTGAAGCAAGAAAAAGCAGTGAATACAAAAAGCTTGCAGAAAAAAAAAGAAGAAAAATGGCAAAAAAAATAGAAAAAGAAAAGGCAAGTAGAAAAAGCCAAAAGCTCTTAAAACCAAAAGGCAAGAGCAAAAAGCCAATAACCCTTAAAACCAAAAGGCAAGGGTAAATAAAAAGGATCCCAAGGCTTTGAGCATCAGTGGATAGGAGGGCCTAAAGGAATAAAATCCTGGCCTAAGCGGCTAAACCAAGCTGTCCCTAACCATGTGCTTGTGGCGTGAAGGTGTCAAGTGAAAATTTGAGACTGAGCGGTTAAAGTCAAGGTCCAAAGCAAAAACAGAGTGTGCTTAAGAACCCTGGACACCTCTAATTGGGGACTTAAGCAAAGCTGAGTCACAATCTGAAAAGGTTCACCCAGTTATGTATCCGGTGGTAATTTATGTATCCGGTGGTAATACTGGAAAACAAAGTGCTTAGGGCCACGGCCAAGACTCATAAAGTAGTTGTGTTCAAGAATCAACATACTGAACTAGGAAAATCAATAACACTATCTGAACTCTGAGTTCCTATAGATGCCAATCATTCTGAACTTCAATGGATAAAGTGAGATGCCAAAACTATTCAAGAGGCAAAAAGCTACAAGTCCCGCTCATCTGATTGGAGCTATGTTTCATCGATAGTTTGGAATTTATAGTATATTCTCTTCTTTTTATCCTATTTGATTTTTAGTCGCTTGGGGACAAGCAACAATTTAAGTTTGGTGTTGTGATGAGCGGATAATTTATACGCTTTTTGGAATTGTTTTTAGTATGTTTTTAGTAGGATCTAGTTACTTTTAGGGATGTTTTTATTAGTTTTTATGTTAAATTCACATTTCTGGACTTTACTATGAGTTTGTGTGTTTTTCTGTGATTTCAGGTATTTTCTGGCTGAAATTGAGGGACTTGAGCAAATATCAGATTCAGAGGTTGAAGAAGGACTGCTGATGCTGTTGGATTCTGACCTCCCTGCACTCAAAGTGGATTTTCTAGAGCTACAGAACTCCAAATGGCGCGCTCTTAATGGCGTTGGAAAGTAGACATCCAGGGCTTTCCAGAAATATATAATAGTTCATACTTTGCACAAGTTTAGATGACGCAAAAGGGCGTTGAACGCCAGTTCTATGCTGCAGTCTGGAGTTAAACGCCAGAAACACGTCACAAACCAAACTTGAACGCCAAAAACACGTTACAACTTGGCGTTCAACTCCAAAAGAAGCCTCTGCATGTGTAAACTTCAAGCTCAGCCCAAGCACACACCAAGTGGGCCCCGGAAGTGGATTTATGCATCAATTACTTACTTCTGTAAACCCTAGTAGCTAGTCTAGTATATATAGAACTTTTTATCATTGTATTCAAAGTCTTGGTTACTCCGGTTCCCCTCTGGGGCCGAGACCAATGAACTCCATTATCACTTATGTATTTTCAACGGTAGAGTTTCTGCACTCCATAGACTAAGGTGTGGAGCTCTGCTGTTCCTCATGATTTAATGCAAAGTACTACTATCGCCATTGACAACGGTGATGCCTTACAGAAAGCTTGCCATGGAAAGGAGTAGGACTGGTTGGATGAAGACAGCAAGAAAGCAGAGGTTCAGAGGAACGAAAGCATCTCTATACGCTTATCTGAAATTCTCACCAATGAATTACATAAGTATTTCTATCTTTGATATCCGCCTGACTGAGATTTACAAGATAACCATAGCTTGCTTCATACCAACAATCTCCGTGGGATCGACCCTTACTCACGTAAGGTTTTATTACTTGGATGACCTAGTGCACTTGCTGGTTAGTTGTATCGAAGTTGTGACAAATTATGAATTAAGATTAGAGCACCAAGTTTTTGGAGCCATTACCAGGGATCACAATTTTGTGCACCAGTAATATTACCTCATTGACTTAGATGGCATTTATAGGCAGGCTTATAGCAATTCTGTCTCATCATCAGGTGTGCATCAGCACCGCAAGAGCTTAGAACGGATTGGGATATTAGTTGTTCTTATTTTTGTTGGAACTTGGAAATTTATTTAAATGACATATGTATATCAATTTTGTATTTATAATTTTTAATTTGTGTAGAATTGTGAACTTTTTTATTAATTAATTAACTTAGATTTATAATTTTATCTTATTAGTAATGGAGAAGTATTTCAAAAGAACCTCGTCATTGGAGATTGGATCTCAAAATAATTCATCGACCTCTTCTAATAAAAGGAGGTTTTTAGAATTCGAAGTAGAGAGTCTTATAGTAGATCCAGGACAACGACCAAAGATTTCAAGTTATCACCCAAATGACAGAGACAAAGTTAGATGTGCATATTTGCAAAAAGGTCCTTGTCAACCAAGGACTCATGATTTTCCACAAACTACTTATGGTTCTTCTTTTCGAAGATTTAATCCTAATTGGTTTGATGACTATGGCAACTGGTTAGAGTATAGTATATCAAAAGATGTTGTTTTTTGTCTTTGTTGTTATCTTATGAAACCCGAGACTGAAGGTGATGATGCTTTTGTAACTAATGGCTTTTCAAATTGGAAAAAAGGAGAGACTACAAATTCATGTTAGGATTCATGATAGCGCTCATAATCAGGCTTGGAGAAAATGTGAAGCACTTATGAGACCAAAACAACACATCACTGCTGCTATTGAAAAACAATCTGAGCAAGCTAAAAAGAATTATCAAATTCACTTGATAGCAACAATTGATTGTATTAGATTTCTTTTGCGACAAGGATTGGCCTTTCGTGGTAATGATGAGACGGGTGATTCTGTTAACCAAGGAAATTTTTTGGAACTTCTAAATTTTCTTGCGCAACATAATGAAGAGATTGATCGTGCTTTCAAAAATGCTCGTGGAAATCTTAAACTAATAGTACCCTCAATCCAAAAAGACATTGTAAGAGCTGCTACAAGGGAAACGACAAAAGTCATTGTTGATGATCTTGGTGATGAATTATTTGCTGTATTGGTTGATGAAGCCTGCGACATTTCCATTAAGGAGCAAATGTCAGTTTGCTTAAGGTATGTGAACAAAGAAGGACAAGTTAGGGAGCATTTTCTTGGTCTTGTTCATGTTTCTAATACTAATGCTTTATCTCTAAAATTAGCATTGGAGTCATTATTAGAAACATATAATTTAAGTTTATCAAGAGTACGTGGACAAGGATATGATGGTGCAAGTAACATGCAAGGAGAATTTAATGGTTTGAAAACTTTGATATTGAAAGAAAATTCTTATGCTTTCTATGTACATTGCTTTGCCCACCAACTTCAGTTAGCTCTTGTAACGGTTGCAAAAAAACAAGTTGAAATTGCTTTGCTTTTTAATTTGTTAACCAATTTGTGCAATGTTGTTGGAGCTTCGTGTAAACAAAGAGATATGCTTCGTGATAGTCAGATGACTAAGACAATTGAAGCATTAAATGATGCATGAAAAACTTGTCTCATAACCACTTTCCTTCGGCAAGTGTACCGAATTTGTCGTCAAGTAAAAACTCACAATAGAGTGAGGTCGAATCCCACAAGGATTGATTGATCAAGCAACTTTAATTAGAGGAATGTTCTAGTTGAGTGAATCAGAAATTGAGTTGAGAAGTGCAGAAAATTAAATGGCGGGAAAGTAAATGGCAGAAAGTAAATTGCAGAATCTTAAATGGGAATGGGAGAATTGCTCATAAATGTAAATGACAGAAAATAAAGAGAATGGGTAAGATCAGAAATGGGGAGTTCATTGGGCTTAGGAGATGTTGCATTCTTCGGATCAATCTCATTTTCATCTCTTCCTCAATCAATGCACTCATTGATCTCCTTGGCAATCTTAAGTGATTGAATTACAATTTCTTGTAATTCAATCTCTCAAATCTTGATCAATAGCCAATTCCTTGGTCAATTGCTCATGAGAAGAGATGAAGTATGGTCACTGATTATACCACATGCATTTCCCAAATCAAGCATTGAGAGGATTATAGTAACATATCCATCCAAACCCAATTTGGTCCAGCATGAGAAAGCATTTCTAGCTTGATCTCTTCATTCTCTTCCAAGGTTCATAAGAGATCCAAGTATGAATAGTTTTTTTTCCAAGATAACTACCCAATTGGATGAAGATCGAAAGCTTTCAAGTAAAATCAAGAGAAAAGATAGAAGAAGAATAATGAAAACTAGTATTGATCCATCAAATTACAACAGAGCTCCCTAACCCAATGAAAGGGGTTTAGTTGTTCATAGCTCTGGAAAATGAAAACAAAGATGGAGAATACATCATGAAAACTAGAAGTTCCGAGAAAGTAAATACAGAGAGTAGTTCTATGCCAAGAGGCTCCCTATAATTTTCAACTCCCCAAATAATTCAAAGCTACTCCTATATATACTACTCTTCTGTTCTTCTAGTTGATTCTTCAAGTCTTGGACCTTTGGATCTTGAGTTTGAAGCAGTTCTCTTCTTCATTGGGCTTAGCTTTTACTTGCAGAGAGAAAGTATGAAGTGGGTAGGGACTTTGGCTCAGGAAGTTAGTGGTGTTAACGTTCAGTGAAAATATGGGTTCGAGAACGTTGGTGATAATCACCTTTTTCACTAACGTTCCTCACCAAAGTTAAAAGCCACGTCAACCTCAACGTTAGTGGCACAAACGTTGCCACTAATGTTTCCACTATATCCTTCGCACACGTTATTGGGACTCAACTTTCCCAATAACGTTGAGAAGCCTCCCCCTTCCCTACGTTAGAGTCCACGTTGACTTAGTTAACGTGGCTCTTTTAACGTAGGCTTGCCATCCTTCGAGAATATTAGTGACACTTACCATTGTCACTAACGTTCCAAATTGTCCCTATTTTCCACGTTAGAGTCCACGTTAACTAGGTTAACGTGGCTTCTAACGTGGCCTTGCTAGCCATCTCCCACGTTAGTGACAAAGTTGCGTGTCACTAACGTTGGCTTCCTCCCTTTCTTCTTAACGTTAGAGGCCACGTTAACTAGGTTAACGGGGCTTCTAACGTGGCCTTGCTAGCCATCTCCCACGTTAGTGACAAAGTTGCGTGTCACTAACGTTGGCTTCCTCCCTTTCTTCTTAACGTTAGAGGCCACGTTAACTAGGTTAACGGGGCTTCTAACGTGGCCTTGCTAGCCATCTCCCACGTTAGTGACAAAGTTGCGTGTCACTAACGTTGTCGACCACTTTGCTTCTTCACGTTAGCTTCCACGTTAACTAGGTTAACGTGGGAGGTAACGTGGCTTAATGTGCTTTGGCCAACGTTAGTGACAATGTTGAGTGTCACTAACGTTGGCTTCCTCCCTTTCTTCTTAACGTTAGAGGCCACGTTAACTAAGTTAACGTGGACTCTAACGTGGCCACTCATGATTTTGGTCCAACGTTAGTGATAATGTTAAGTGTCACTAACGTTGGCTCCATTTCTTTACTTCCACGTTAGAGTTCACGTTAACTTAGTTAACGTGACTCTTAATGTGGGCAATGATGGCTTCGAGAACGTTATTGGCAATCACTTTTCTCATTAACTTTGCAAGTTACTCCCATTCCACGTTAGTGTTAACGTTAGTGTAACTAACGTAGCCACTAATGTGGTTCTTCTTTGCTTCCCTTGTCCTGAAATCAAACAATAAAGTGCATCAAAGTTCTAGTTCAAGTCATGGGAAATGAAACATCCAATTTGTCCTTAAATTCATGTAAAATCTTCATGAAATCATGTAAAGTGCACAACGGTTGCTTGAATCAAGATGTAAGTGAATATCTACCCAAAACTAGCTTATTTTCTATTCAGCTGATAATCCCGGGTTAGTTAACCCAAGTTACCAAGTGATAAGGCACCCCTAAGAGCTTATTCATCCAAGTAGATCTCTCACCCATGAACACCACAGACACATGTCTCAAGATTAAAACCATTGGTGCCTAGCCTTATTGCTTACCATTTTTCTTTTATTCCTCAACTTTTATTGTTCTTTCCCTTTTTCTTATTAGGATCTTCTTATTTATCTAGTCTCATGGGGTGTGTCTCAAGCATAGTATTCATGACAGATATTTGTCTTCCCACCTTATGGTTGAACCAACTTAGCTATCTTATGACTATACCATAAACTCAGGAACTTACTCCATAGTATGAACTCTTCTCTGGTCTTTAAAAACACTCATTCTCTTTTCATTTGATTCAAAAGGGACAAGCATACAAATAAGTAAAGTAAGGATGCAGTGACATAGAGACTAGCACACAGAGATCTTCTCGGAAAGAAACTTTAAAGATAGAATTTAAAAGAAAAATTCAAACTACGAGTAACTATTAATCAAAAGTGCATCCGGAATTCCAATTTTCAACAATTCTGAGTACAATGGTATTAAGTAACAATACAACCTTTGGGTGATAATTTCTAGTTGCCCTCTTTCTTTGTCACCATCCTAATCCTTGCTACCTCACTTCCTTGGGTGGAAGTGCACCATTCCCTCATAAGATTCCTGTAAAGTCATTTGAAGTTGCTTGTTTCCAAAGCACTTGAGAAATAGTTAGCTTGCATGTATGCTTGTGATTTCTGAACTTAATTTGGTGTGTGAACACCAAACTTAGTTCCGTGCCTAATACCAAACTTTGCATATATGCTGAGAACCTCGTATCTTGTTGTCAACAAAACAGTTATTAACTAAAGTCTAGCTACATCCAAGTGGTTTTCCTTGATTGGTTGGAGCTAGCAATGTGTTTTGGGAGTGGAGTGTAATTCTAACTACTGTCCTTTGGTGGAACACCAAACTTAGAATTACACTATCACTCTTGGATTGTTCTGGTGTGGAACACCAAACTTAGCTCCTTACAATACAGGGGAAACAACTTGTGATCTTTATTGAAATAAAGGTGAAAAGGAAAATACCAGAGGTTGGGTTGCCTCCCAACAAAGCGCTTCTTTATCGTCACTAGCTTGACGATTCCTCCTTTACTTGAGATGATAGTTTACTCTGGGATTTTCCCCCATGTTGCCCAGGTAATGCTTGAGTCTTTGTCCATTAACTGTAAAAGTCCTCTCTGAACCTTCATCCATGACTTCGATGTGTCCATATGGCGAGACTTTTGTGGCAAGAAAAGGTCCGGACCACCTTGATTTGAGTTTTTCTGGGAACAGTCTCAATTTGAAATTGTAGAGAAGTACTCGCTGCCCCCTTTCGAAACTTCTGGGTGCAAGACGCAGGTCATGTTTTCTCTTTGCCTTCTCTTTGTACATCTTGGTATTTTCATAGGCTTGTGACCTGAATTCCTCCATCTCTTGCAGCTGTAAGATCCTCTTTGCACCAGCGGCAATGCTGTCGAAGTTTAGTATCTTGATAGCCCAGAGAGCTTTGTGTTCCAGCTCCAGTGGTAAATGACAAGCCTTTCCATACACCAGTTGATATGGGGACAATCCAAGTGGTGTTTTGAATGCTGTTCTGTATACCCAAAGAGCATCATCCAGCTTTTTCGACCAATCCTTTCTTGATGCACCCACAGTCTTTTCCAGAATCCTCTTTAGCTCTCTGTTGGATATCTCAGTTTGTCCACTTGTTTGGGGATGGTATGGTGTAGCTACCTTATGTTTTACCCCATATCGTAGGAGAAGAGCTTCTAGTGGTTTGTTACAAAAATGGCTCCCTCCATCACTGATGAGTGCTCGTGGGACTCTAAACCAGCTAAAGATATTCTTCCTGAGGAAGTTCATGACCACCTTGTTATCATTTGTTGGGGTTGCAATAGCCTCTACCCACTTGGAGACAGAATCTACTACCACCAATATGTAATTGTTTGAGGTTGGGAATGGTCCCATGAAATCAATTCCCCACACATCAAACAGTTCCAGTTCCAAGATGAAATTCTGTGGCATCTCATTTCTTTTAGGCAAGTTTCCAGATCTTTGGCATTCATTGCAGCTCCTTACCAGTTCTTTTGCATCTTTGAAAAGGGTGGGCCAAAAGAATCCGCTTTGTAACACCTTTGCTGCAGTTCTGTCTCCTCCAAAGTGGCCTCCATAACATGAGCCATGGTAGTTCTATAGGACCTCTCGTCCTTCTTCTTCCGAAACACATCTTCTAAGGATCCCATCTGAACACTTCTTGAAGAGATATGGCTCATCCCAGACAAAGTACTTTGCATCATTCATGAGCTTCCTTTTTTGATGTTTATTGATCTCTGGAGGTAATGCTCCAGATGCCTTGAAGTTGGCAATGTCTGCGAACCATGGTGCTTTGTGAACTGTCATCAACTGCTCATCAGGGAAGAGCTCGTTCACACTTGTATCATGTGCTCCACCTTTATCATGAGGGATCCTAGATAGGTGATCTTCTACCTTGTTTTCCACTCCTTTCTTGTCTCTGATTTCAATATTAAATTTCTGCAACAATAAGATCTATCTAATTAGTCTTGGTTTTGATTCTTGCTTGGCAAACAAATATTTAAGTGCTGTGTGATCTGTAAAAATAATCACTTTCGCACCAATGAGGTATGATCTAAACTTGTCAAATGCAAAAACTATTGCTAGCAACTCCTTTTCAGTAGTGGTATAATTTCTTTGAGTATCATTAAGGACTTTGCTAGCATAGTATATCACATGGACTAAGTTATCTCTCCTCTGTCCTAGCACTACCCCGATTGCAAAATCAGATGCATCACACATTAATTCAAAAGGTAGGCTCCAATCAGGTGGGAAAATGATAGAAGCAGAGGACAACCTCATTTTCAAATTTTCAAATGCTAACATGCATGTTTCATCAAAGATAAATGGTGCATCAGATACAAGGAGATTGCTTAAGGGCTTGGCTATTTTTGAAAAATCTTTAATAAACCTTTTGTAAAAACCCGCATGCCCTAAAAAGCTCCTAATTGCCTTCACATCACTGGGTGGAGGCAGTTTTTCAATAAGCTCTACTTTAGCTCTGTCAACCTCAATGCCTTGGTTAGAAACTTTGTGACCAAGGACTATTCCTCCTGTCACCATAAAGTGACATTTTTCCCAGTTCAAAACCAAATTGGTCTCTTGACACCTTTTCAATACCAAGGCGAGGTGATGTAGGCAACTAGGAAAGGAATCTCCGAAATCCGAGAAATCATCCATAAAAACTTCAATGAATTTTTCTATCATATCTGAAAAGATAGAAAGCATGCAGCGTTGGAAAGTTGCAGGTGCATTATATAGCCCAAATGGCATGCGCCTATAGGCAAACACTCCATATGGGCAAGTGAATGAGGTTTTCTCTTGGTCTCTGGGAACAACCACTATTTGGTTATATCCTGAATAATCGTCGAGAAAACAATAAGATGCGTGTCCTGCAAGCATCTCCAACATCTGATCCTTGAATGAGAAGGGGAAATGATCCTTTCGTGTAGCCTCATTGAGTTTCCGATAGTCTATGCACATCCGCCATCCTGTGACGGTCCTTGTAGGAATTAGTTCGTTCTTCTCATTGGGAACTACAGTGATTCCTCCCTTTTTAGGCACGACATGTACAGGGCTGACCTAGGGGCTGTCTGAGATCGGGTATATTACCCCTCCCTGCCATAAATTCATAACTTCCTTCTGTACCACTTCCTTCATGATTGGGTTCAACCTCCTTTGGGATTGAATGGATGGTTTGGCATCTTCTTTCAGCAGTATCTTGTGCATACATATGGCCGAACTTATCCCCTTCAAGTCAGCAAGAGTCCAACCAATAGCATCTTTGTGGTTTCGCAGTACTTTGAGCAGTTCATCCTCTTGATCTTGGCTGAGGCATGAGCTTATAATTACTGGGTAATTTTCATCTTCTCCTAAGTACGCATATTTGAGGGAGGATGGCAATGCTTTGAGTTCAAGTTTGGGTGCTTCTGACTTTTCGTTCTCCTCCTTTGGTGCACCTTGTATTTGACTTTCTGCTGTTGCAACCTCTTCACTAAACGTAGACTCCTCCTCTATTATACCTTCAGGTTCTTCTTCTTCAAAACCTTCTTGTACTGTGTCTTCAAGTGACTCCAACCTCATACACTCTCCCATTTGCTCTGGTGGGTAACTCATGGCCTTGAACACATTGATCGTCATCTTTTCATTGTGTAATCTCAGGGTAAGATCTCCTTTTTGCACATCAATGACAGCTCCAGCAGTGGCCAAGAATGGCCTTCCCAGAATAATGGAAGCCTTGGCTTCTTCTTGCATATCCAGCACTACAAAGTCTGCTGGGAAGATAAAATCTCCCACTTTCACCAGCAAATCTTCTACGACGCCATGCGGGAACTTGAACGATCTGTCTGCCAATTGTAAGGCCATCTTTGTTGGTTTATCTTCCTCAATCTTCATCTTTCTCATCATGGCTACTGACATCAAATTGATGCTGGCTCCTAAGTCACACAGAGCCTTTTCCACTGTGATTTCTCCTATAATACAAGGGATTTGAAAACTCCCGGGATCCTTCAATTTCTGGGGTAGTTTGTGCTGAATGATAGCACTACATTCTTCGGTTAGTATCACAGTTTCGTTGTTCTTCCAGCTTCTCTTCTTAGTCATGAGCTCCTTCAAAAACTTGGCATAGAGTGGCATTTGTTCTATTGCTTCAGCAAAGGGTATGTTGATTTGTAGTTTCTTGAAGATTTCTAAAAATCTCGAAAACTGATTGTCATCCCCTTTCTTTCTTAATTGCTGAGGGTATGGGACTCTTGGGACGTCTGGCTTCAGCACTCCTTCCCCTTTTTGCAAATTCAAACTGGGAACTCGAGCTTCGTCTTGCTCTTTCTCCTCTTTATTTGAGTCCTCTTTTTGTGGTTTCTGAGGGCTTTCCTTCAGTTCCTTCCCACTCCTAAGGGTGATAGCCTGACACTCCTCCCTTTGTGTTGAGCTAGTCTTGCTGCGAAGGTTGTGGCGGGGAATTTGTTTGAATAAGTAGCCAATTTGTGTCTCAAGTTTCTTGATGGCAGCATCCTGATTCTGCATATTGGATATCACCTCTTCTCGGAATGCTTTACTATCTTGAATCTCCTTGCTTATGCCTTCAAGTAGATTCTCAATCCTTGAGATTCTTTCATCAAGTGATGATAAGTCAGGCTGAGGAGGGTTATTCTGGCCTTGATATGAATGTGGAGAGGTGTTGTCATGGGGGTGTTGATATGGTCTAGATGTGAAGTGTTGAGTGGCTGCATTGTTTGGATTTGGGCATCTTTGATCAGGGCTTTGGACTTGTTGATTTTCCCACCCAAAGTTTAGGTGATTCCTCCATCCAGGGTTGTAGGTCTTGGAGTATGGATCATGGTTTTGCCTTGGTAAATTCCCGATGTAGTTGGCTTGCTCCTGGCTACCCTCTGCTTCTTCATTCACTCCTTCTTGGGCTGTTGATGAAGTGGAGATTGCTGCTACTTGGTTCCTCTCCATCTTCTTGGTGAGGTCAGCCAGCTGCTGGGTAATGAGCTTGTTTTGGGCCAACAGAGCATCTACATTGTTTAGCTCCATTACTCCTCTTGTGTTCCCTCTTTCGGAAGCATAGAAGTAGTCGTTCTCTGCTACTGTTTCAATGACATCGATGGCTTCCTCAATAGTCTTCTTCTTGTTCAAAGATCCTCTAGATGAATGGTCTACGGCCTTCTTTGACTCATAAGAGAGCCCTTCATAGAAAATGTGCAGCTGCACCCATTCATTGAACATATCTGGTGGGCACCTCCTTGTTAGGTCTTTAAACCTCTTCCATGCTTCATATAAAGTCTCACCATCTTGTTGCCTGAAATTTTGGACCTCAGCTCTCAGCCTATTGATTCGTTGAGGAGGGTAAAATCTTGCTAAGAATTTGTTCACCACGTCTTCCCAAGTTGTCAAGCTTTCCCTTGGGAAAGACTCCAGCCACTTGGCTGCCTTATCCCTGAGTGAGAATGGAAATAAGAGCAGTCTATAGGTGTCAGGATGAACACCATTAGACTTCACTGTGTCACATATTCTCAGGAAGGTGGTTAAATGTTGATTTGGGTCCTCTTGGACACTTCCTCCGAACGAACAGTTGTTCTGCACAAGGGTGATGAGCCTGTGGCTTCAGTTCAAAATTGTTGGCATGGATGGTTGGCTTTTGAATGCTACTTCCACAGTTTCCTGGGTTTGGATTGATGTAAGAGCCTAAAACTCTTCTATCCTCCCCAGCATGATTTGCTCGACCTCCTCTGCCATGGTTGTGAGCCTCTTCTTTATGATGGTTTTCCATGTTTTCTTCCATGTTTGGTTCAAAGTATTCCTCAAAGTGTTCCTACTCTTCTTCAGCACCAACTACTCATTTGTCTTTTGCCTCCCTCCTTGGTCTAAGGAAGGTTCTCTCTGGTTCAGAATCAAAGGAAGTTGAAGCCCCGCTTCTTTCTCCCTGTCATACAACCGACAAGTACAAGCAAAGAGAATAGGTGCAGAAAGTATATCTGTCAGAATTACTGTTAGTGTGAGTGATGCAATATATCAAACAGTTAGTGGGTTAGTGCGATGAATGGTAAATATCAAAGAAAAAGTAGGGGGAAGGGAAGAAATTAACTAAAACAGGAAGTAAATAACTCCAACAGAAATTTAAATCAAACAAAAATAAAATGCTCAATCTAGTTATCCTCCAATCTAATCATTGTTGATGCACAATCAATCCCCGGCAACAGCGCCATAAACTTGATGCACGGAAAACTTGTCTCATAACAAATTTCCTTCGGCAAGTGTACCAAATTTATCGTCAAGTAAAAACTCATAATAGAGTGAGGTCGAATCCCACAAGGATTGATTGATCAAGCAACTTTAATTAGAGGAATGTTCTAGTTGAGTGAATCAGAAATTGAGTTGAGAAGTGCAGAAAATTAAATGGCGGGAAAGTAAATGGCAGAAAGTAAATTGCAGAATCTTAAATGGGAATGGGGGAATTGCTCATAAATGTAAATGATAGAAAATAAAGAGAATGGGTAAGATCATAAATGGGGATTTCATTGGGATTAGGAGATGTTGCATTCTCTGGATCAATCTCATTTTCATCTCTTCCTCAATCAATGCACTCATTGATCTCCTTGGCAATCTTAAGTGATTGAATTACAATTTCTTGTAATTCAATCTCTCAAATCTTGATCAACTTCTGTTCTTCTAGTTGATTCTTCAAGTCTTGGGCCTTTGGATCTTGAGTTTGAAGCAGTTCTCTTCTTCATTGGGCTTAGCTTTTACTTGCAGAGAGAAAGTATGAAGTGTGTAGGAACTTTGGCTCAGGAAGTTAGTGGTGTTAACGTTCAGTAAAAATATGGGTTCGAGAATGTTAGTGATAATCACCTTTTTCACTAACGTTCCTCACCAAAGTTAAAAGCCACGTCAACCTCAACGTGAGTGGCACAAACGTTGCCACTAACGTTTCCACTATGTCCTTCGCACACGTTAT
>NC_029790.2:92604190-92608753 GCF_000816755.2 Arachis ipaensis
TAACGTGGGAGTCAACGTGGCTTATTGGGGGCTTGTGTGCTTCCAACGTTAGTGACAATGTTGGGTGTCACTAACGTTGTCAACCATAATAAAGTGCATCAAAGTTCTAGTTCAAGTCATGGGAAATGCAACATCCAATTTGTCCTTAAATTCATGCAAAATCCTCATGAAATCATGTAAAGTGCACAATGTATGCTTGAATCAAGATGTAAGTGAATATCAACCCAAAACTAGCTTATTTCCTAAGGAAATGCATGAAACTACCCTAAAAAAAACAGTAAAGAAAAGGTCAGTGAAACTGGCCAAAATGCCCTGGCATCATTAAAGAGTGGAGAAATTTCTAGTGGGTGTGGTTTGAATCAAGAAACAGCTTTAAAAAGAGCTGGAGACACTAGATGGGGTTCACACTATGGAACTATACTTAGATTAATTTCTTTATTTCTTTCTGTGGTTAATGTTCTTGAATATGTTGAGGAAGATGGAAATAATTCAGAACAAAGAGCTGAAGCATGTCATTTATTGAATGTCATTCAATCCTTTGAATTCATTTTCAACTTGCACTTGATGAAAAATATCATGGGAGTTACTAATGAGTTATCTCAGGCGTTACAAAGGAATGATCAAGATATTGTAAATGCTATGGCATTAGTCAAAGTGTCTAAGCAACGATTGCAAAATATAAGAGATGATGGTTGGTCTCTTTTACTTGATGAAGTCTCACTGTTTTGTGACAAACATGATATTATTGTTCCAATCATGGATGATATATTTGTGTCACAAGGAAGATCAAGGCGCAAAGCTCAAAAGATATCAAATTTGCATCATTTTCAAGTTGAGATATTCTATCAAGTAGTTGATAGACAACTTCAAGAACTCAATAATCGTTTTACAGAGGTGAATACTGAATTACTTCTTTGCATAGCTTGTTTGAATCCAAGACACTCATTTTTTGCATTTGATAAGGAGAAGTTGATCCAGTTAGCTCAATTTTATCCATTAGAATTTTCTTCCACTCAACTTTTGGCACTTGACAGTCAACTTGATAACTTCATACTAGATGTGCATTCTGATGATCATTTCTCATACTTAAATGGAATTGGTGCTCTTTTTCAGAAGTTGGTTGAGACTCGAAAGAATATTGTTTATCCATTAGTGTTTCTTCTTTTAAAGTTGGCTTTAGTTTTGCCTGTAGCAACTGCATCAGTTGAAAGAACTTTTTCTGCTATGAACATCATAAAGAGTCGACTTTGTAACCGTATGGGAGATGAATTTTTAAATGATTATTTAGTGACATACAAAGAAAGAGAGACATTTGATTGTATTGACAATGAAAAGATTATTCAATCTTTTTAAAATATGAAACCTAGAAGAATGGAATTCTAAATTATTTGTTATTATTTTGAATTATTATTTTATTATTTTGCCCCCACTGAAAAAATTTTCTGGATCCGTCACTGGAAGCAAGCTATGGTCATCTTGTAAATCTTAGTCAGGCGGATTCAAATGGTCATAAGGTTTTGATAATTAAAAGATAAATAAAACATAAAATAAAATAAGATACTTATGTGATTCATTGATGGGAATTTCAGATAAGCGTTTGGAGATGCTTTGTTGCTTCTAAACCTCTGCTTTCCTATTGCCTCCTTCCAACCATGCGTGCTCCCTTCCATGGCAAGCTGTAAGATCCTCTCAGTGAAAATGGTCCTCTACGGTTTCTGCACTGCTAATCAACTGTCGGATTTCTCGTCTCGGATGAAAAATACCAGGTACAGCTACCGCATGGCTAATCATCTGTCGGTTCCCACTAGCGTTGCAATAGAATCCATTGATCCTTTTGCATAGTGTCACTGCGCCCAACATTCGCAGGTTTGAAGCTCGTCACAGTCATCCCTTTCTGGATCCTACTCGAAATACCACAGACAAGATTTAGACTTTTTGGATCCCAGGAATGCTGCCAATGATTCTAGCCTATACCACGAAGATACTAATCTCACGGACTCGGTCCGTGTATTAGAGATCCAAGAGAATATACTCTGGCTTTCGTCCAATGACTACGTTGAACATCATGTAGACCGTTTTGTGGTTGTCAGGCACGCGGATCTTGGCTAAGCGAGTAACGAAGGTTGGGTGATTATCACAGGTCACCCCTTCATTCTGACTTAACTGAATTAAGTACGAGAGTATATCTTGGAGAAGAAGTAGGCGTGAATTGAAAGAAAAATAATAGTACTTGCATTAATTCATGAAGAACAGCAGAGCTCCACACCTTAATCTATGGGGTGTAGAAACTCCACCGTAGAAAATACATAAGTGAAAATAGGTCTAGGCATGGCCGTAAGGCTAGCCTCCATTCCAAAAGTCTAAGGACTAAACGTCCAGAGATATGAATACAACAGTAAAAGGTGCTATTTATACTAAACTAGTAACTTAGGTTTACAGAAAATGAGTAACTAAGTGTAGATAGTGCAGAAATCCACTTCTGGGACCCACTTGGTGTGTGCTTAAACTGAGCATTGAAGCTTCCACGTGCATAGGCTGTTCTTGGAGTTAAACGCCAGCTTGGGTGCCAGTTTGAGCGTTTACCTCCAGTTTTGGTGCCAGTTCTGGCGTTTTACGCCAGAAAGTTTTAGGCTAGCTTTGGACGCCAGTTTAGGCTATCAAATCTCGAGCAAAGTATAGACTATTATATATTGCTGGAAAGCTCAAGATGTCTACTTTCCAACGCAGTTGAGAGCGTGCCAATTGGGCTTGTGTAGCTCCAGAAAATACACTTCGAGTGAAGGAGGGTCAGAATCCAACAGCATTTGCAGTCCTTTTTTAGCCTCTGAATCAGATTTTTGCTCAGGTCCCTCAATTTCAGCCAGAAAATACCTGAAATTACAGAAAAACACACAAACTCATAGTAAAGTCCATAAATATAATTTTTAAATAAAAACTAATAAAAATATAATAAAAACTAATTAAAACATGCTAAAAACTATGTAAAAATAATGCCAAAAAGGGTATAAGTTATCTGCTCATCAAATCCCATACGAATAATGCCTCCAGACTTTCAGAGATAACACAACCGCAACAAGTTCCAGGTCATGAGTTGGATAGTTCATTTCGTGCGGTCTCAATTGTCGAGAAGCATACGCCACGACATTACGGTGTTGCATCAACACGCACCCCAGACCTTTCAATGACACATCACAATATACCTCAAAAGGTTCATTAGGCCCAGTTAACACAAGCACAGGCACTGTAGTTAGTTTCTGCTTCAAGGCTTAGAAGCTTTCCTCATATTCTGACGTCCAGACAAATGGCGCGTCCTTTCTGGTTAGCTTTTTCAAAGGCAACGCAATTTGTAAATAGCCTTTGATAAACCTACGATAATATCCAATCAAACCTAAGAAGCTTCTGATTTTCGTTACTGAGATTGGTCACCCCCAATCCATTATTGCCTCAACTTTAGAAAGATCCACAACTATTCGTTGCTGACTCACCACGTGTCCCAGAAGTTTAACCTCATTCTTCCAGAATTCACACTTAGAGAGTTTAGCGTACAATTTCCCTTCTTTCAGAATCTGTAGCCTATCTGCAAGTGTTCTTTGTGTTCTTATTTAGTCTTAGAATATATTAGAATGTCATTGACGGAGGAAAATGTCGGTAAAGATTTTCACAAAAATGTTGCATTGCAAGTATAGTTCTAAACCAACAATTAAACCTCAATCAACGTTTAGATTGTTTGCCACTGATACAAACCAAATAAAATCAATCGAAGTATTCAAACCTCGAGTCGTCTCTCAAGGAATTGCAGGGAAGTGTATTTATTATTGCGGTCGCGTGGGGTGATTTGTGCCATTGGCACGCCTCCAGCGCTGCTCCTGCGAAACTCTCTGTTCATATTAATATTGTCTCCCATCTCCTTGCGACGCAGACGCGTCGCTGATGCGGTCGCGTCGCGTGCTCGCTTTTTTTTTTTAATCTAAAAAGATGCAGAATGCAGTGTTAATATGAATGTGATGCAAAACTCCAGGTTCAATAAAATGAAATAATACTTGAAAATAAACAAAACTAAATAAAATTAAAATTGAAAAAGGAACGATCATACCATGGTGGGTTGTCTCCCACCTAGCACTTTTAGTTATAGTCCTTAAGTTGGACATTTGGGGAGTCCTTTGTTATGGAGGCTTGTGCTTGAACTCATCCAGGAATCTCCACCAATGTTTGTGATTCCAATGGCCTCCGGGATCCCAAACTAGGCACAAAAAGCGTTCAAGCAAGTTAAAGCAAGTGACAAGGCCCCAAGAGTGTTGATTTCTGGGATGAATTCCGGAGTCCCAGACCTTGCCTTTGCACCCATCTTCTTGTTGATCATCATTTTTTCACTTGGGTGGTGAACAGTCGGAATTTTCACTAAGACATCCAAACAGCTTCCTAGACCTATTCAGTTGAGTTTTATACCAACCTTTGCATTTAAACTTAAAGCTTCCAACCATAATGAACCTTGCTTGACAATTCTTATCATTGGCCATCTTCCTCTTACTCTTAATGCCACAAAGAGCTCTAAGTTGACCATCC
>NC_029790.2:92608810-92629654 GCF_000816755.2 Arachis ipaensis
CTCTTCATTGCTTTCCAAGGGCATGGGAGGTTGTGCTTCTTCTTCTTGAATCTCCATCTCTTGATCAACCTCTTCTAAGTCTTCAACTATGATATGCTTTGGAGGTGGTACACCCTCCTCAGCATCAAATTCAACCGTCTTGGAAGGAGGCTCTATGTCTTGACTTTCCCATGGAGGTTCTGCATCTCCTAGATCTTCAACCAACTCTTCTTCTTGAACAATGATAGCTTCTTCTACTTGTTCTAGTACGAATTCATTCTCTGTCTTGTCCACTGGGGTTTCTGGTATCTCCTTCATGCTACGCTCTTCACTAGACTGTCCACATGGAGCTGTGGCTGATCCTTGTATATTTGAGCGCCTAGAAGCCCATTGAATTACTGCTTGCTCCAGTTGTTGAACGGTTGCCTGAAATTTAATTACTGTTTCCCTTAGGCGAACCTCTGCTTCTCGGGTTGCCAGACTTGGACATGATACAAAAGAAAGTGGTAGTGGTTGGGAGTGATTGAATTGGAATTGGGGTGGTTCTATATATGGTTCATATGGCTCATAAGGTGGTTGGTATGGTGGTTGAGGGTTAGGGTCATATGGAGGTGAATGGCGGAAAGGGGCTTGTGAGTTTGGTAGTCCAAAGTTATGTTGAGGAAAGGGTTCATAGGCATATGGTGGTGGTTATTGATAGTCCCTTGGAGGTGGTTGTTGCCATGAGGATTGATCAAATCCTTGTGACTCCTCCCATCTTTGATTGTTCCAACCTTGATGCCTGTTCTCATTGTAATTTCTTCTTCCTCCAACATTATTGTAACCAGACTCATAGCCAAAGGGGTGAGAGTTCATAGTAGTAAATAAAAATTAAAAATGAAAATAAAATAAATTTAATTTAAAAGGTTATTTAAATTTTGAATTTGAAAATTAAATTTTGAAATTTGAAATTTGAAATTTAAAAATTTTTTAATTTAAATTTTGAAAAAAAAATTTTTTTAATTTGAATTTTGAAATTTTGATTTTTGAAATAAGATAAGATAAGATACAAATTTTAAAAATAAAAATCTGAAATTTTTTTTTCGAAAAAAAATTAATTAAAAATATTTTTTAATTTAATGAGGAAAGAGAAAAACAATAAAATGACACCAAATTTCAAATTTTTAGATCAAAACGAAGAAAACAACTAAGAACAGCTTGAAGGTCAAGATGAACGCGAAGAACAACTTGAAGATCAAGATGAACACTAAGAACAAATTTTTGAAAAAAATTTTTTTAATAACTAAATAAAAACAAATAACCTCTTAATGTACGAAAAAGCAAAAAAATAAAAACAAAAATAAAAACAAATAAACAAGTAAAAAGCAAATATTTACAATAACCAATAATAAGGCATACGTTTGCAATTCCCCGGCAACGGCGCCATTTTGATGAGAGAAACTTTTGCGTGGTCTAGAAATTTGCGGATAAATCCTCGTTGCAAGTATAGTTTCTAAACCTTCAAAAGTCCTTTCATACAAACGTTTTGGTTGTCACAAGTAACAAAACCCTTTGAAATTGATAACCGAGTATTCAAACCTCGGGTCGTCTTCTCAAAGAATTGCAGGGAAGTATGTTCTTATTATTGGTTATGCAAAGGTATGTTTTGGGGTTTATTAGGAGGTAAGGAGGGAATATGTTGAATGACAAGTAAACTAAAATAATAACAATAAAATCTCTTGGCAAGGTATAAGAATTGGAATTCCTATCCTAGTTATCCTTATCAGGTGTGAAGAGAATTGGGTTTTAATCCCACTTGGTCATCCTTTATTAAACAAAGGAAGGTTAAGTGGACTGATCAGCTTGATTCTCAAGTCCTAGTCAACTCCTGTGGAGAGACTAGTGTTAGAGCAATCCTAGCTAAAGCAAAATCTGCCAATTTTAATCACTTGCTGAGTTTGATAACTCAAGTACTACCAATCACTTGACCAAAGCCAAAAGGGAGAAAAATATCTAAATTAAATTAAAAGCATCAATATAAGCAAAGCAATCTTAAATCTGAAAATACCTCGAATTGCATTAACAAAAGAAATTAAATATGGCATAGATGTTCATAAATTAATTTGAGAAAATAAATAAAAATAAAGAATCTGGGATTGAGAGTCACTCCTAAAACTAAGAGAAATCCTAAATCCTAATCCTAAGAGAGAGGAGAGAACCTCTCTCTCTAAAAACTACATCTACTCCTAAAATTGTAAATATGAGAGCCTTCTTATGAATGGATGCATTCTCTCACTTTATAGCCTCTAATCTGTGTTTTCTGGACCGCAAACTGGGTCAAAAACAGTCCAGAATTTGCTGGTTTCGAATTTTGCCACGCTGGTTTTTTGTCACTGCGACGTGGCCGCATGATCACGCGGTCGCGTCGCCTAGCGTCAGAGAAACTATAACATATTATATATCAAATCGAAGCCCCGGACGTTAGCTTTGCAACACAACTAAAACCGCGTCATTTGGACCTCTGAAGCTAAAGTTATAGTCGTTTGAGTGTAAAGAGGTCAGGCTGGACAGCTTAGCAATTTCTCCAACTTATTGTATTCCTTCCACTTTTGCATGCTTCCTTTCCATCCTCTGAGCCATTCCTGCCCTATAATCTCTGAAAGCACTTAACACACATATCAAGGCATATAATGGTAATGAGAGTGGATTAATAATAAGAAAATATAAGATCAAAGAAGCATGTTTTCAATCAAAGCACATAATTAGGAAGGCAAATGTAAAACCATGCAAATAGTATGAATAAGTGGGTAAAGAGTAGATAGAAACCACTCAATTGAGTACAAGATAAACCATAAAATAGTGGTTTATCAATAGTCTCATACTTCCATCTTTCTCTTCACCAGTAATGCCAGTGCTCCCCACAAAGAAACAATTGGTCGGATAAATTTTTTGCTCATCAATTCATTCAGCTAAGCCTTAAGTTCAGCCAGCTCCAAGGCAACATTCAGTAGTGGACAATCAAGATTGGTCCTGCTCTAGACACCAGTTCAATCACAAACTCGATTTCTCGAGAAGGAGAAAATTTAGGAATGTTTTTAGGGAACACTTCTGGAAATTCATTTACCACCAGAAAGATGGTTCAAACTCTGTTCGTCACCCGATACACTTATAGCCAAAAGCATGAAACCCTGACATCACCACCACATAATTTAAATAGTATCCCTTCGCCACCACCGGTCCTTCTAACCCTTCTGACATAAACTGCAATGATCGTTCTGAACAATCAAGCAGTACGTGATGTTTTGACAACCAATCCAATCCTAGAATTAGATCGAGGCCAGTCATCGGTAAGCAAATCATATCATGGACAAATGTTCGATATTTAATTTGAAACGAGACTTGTTGAAAACTTAATCTAGTTACGACAGCCTCAGAGGGAGGAGTATGCACTTGTAAGTCATAGGCAATTAAAGTTTTACCACCAATTTCACAATTACCTCTTATTAGTGTGTTAGACCTCTCAGCGCCATCAACTGACATAGTGAATATCCGTCCTTGCTGCTGAGCTCTCCCGGTATCCTGTTTCTTCTTTTTCAGACAATTCCAAGACGAATGCCCGACTCCACCACAAAAATAAGACAAACCCAGTCCAGCTTTGCATAGAGTTCCCGGATGGTAACTTCCGCACCTGTTGCAAGTCATTTCGTTTTGAGGCTGCTTTCAAACCTTTTTCCTTGATGGTTATCGGTATTAAATCTCCAAAAGTTGTTCTGGCCCTGTGGTTGTTGAGGAACATAACCTCCCTGCTTGAATGTCCTACCCCTAGGTGCAAAATTTCTCCCTTGATTCTGCTGAAAAGGTACTATGTGGCCTCCTTTCTCTAATGTTGCTTTCCTTACACAATTCTTGGCAACTCTGCTCTTATTCACCAGTTCAGAAAAGGTCCTGATTTCCATCGGTTCTACTGTGCCCAGAATACCACTCCAGAGTCTTCCTTCGTATTTGATACACTTGCACTCCTCAAAGTCTCGTAGAGCTCCCTGACAAATCCTGGAGAATCGGTACAATTCCTCAAATTTGTTTGTGTACTTAGCTACCGACATTGAACCCGGATTTAATTGTAGTAATTTAAGCTCCTTAGCCATTCTGACTGAGTTGGGTAAATACGTTTTGTAGAATTCAGATTGAAACACCTCCCAAGGTATCGCAGCATTATCGCACTGCAGAAGGTGTAGCGTTCCTTGCTACCAATATTGAGCCTCACCCATGAACTGATAAGTCACGAACTCAACGCATTGATCTTCAGGCACTTGTTGTGCTTTTAAAGCTTGCTCCATCGCCTGAAACCAATTGTCAGCCTCTGTAGGGTGGGTTCGAGTTTCCTCTAAAGGTCGGTGGATGTATCTTTAGGAAAGTTGTGAGTGTCATCGGCCCATTATCTTCATTATTGGTATTCCCATTATTAACTTGATTTTCTAACACCTCGGCTGTCGCCTACATAGCCGCAGCCATGTTTTCCAGGGCAGCCATGAAGTTTACAGGGTTATTTTCCATCGTTTCGAGTTCTGTATTACTAGTCCTACTTCTCCCTCAGCCACGTCTGCGTCCACAAGTCACGATCTAGTCCCTGTTCACACTAAACAAGTGATATCAAGGTGATTAGTCTCAATATCTCAAGTCTAGTGCTTCGAAGTCCTAAATGTATGCTCATGAATAATTATGCCACATATATCAGTTAGATATCCTAATTATAATGTATAGATACCCAGAGTATACCTAGAAGCATAGTCAGTCCCTCTCTTAGGCTCTACAGGAACGAAATGCTCTAATACCATAATGTAACACCCTACCACACAGAGCTTTATGCTTAAGTCATAAAGCAGAGGTGGCGAGGTATTACGAACTCTAAAAGAAAAGATGTACGTATATATATAGTTGAAGGAAAGTTTATAACGAGGAGCCTTGAAAGAAAGATTTAAGAAAAATGACAAAATGAAATGCATATTCCACACATAAACGAATACTCGGATAGGAAGAAGAGGTGAAGATATATACATAAAGAGCGAAATATTAAAAGATATAGAATATTGAGCTCCAGACTCGACTTGGGAAGCCAAGTCTGGCCGGAGAATATTTACATACATATATACATACATCCCAATATTCCAAAATACATAAAGCAAGCACATATTTCTCCATAAAAGCCTCTAAGAGGATTAAACATAAAGTGTAAATGGAGAAGCACACACACACACACACACACACACACACACACACATAGCATAATAACAAAATACAACATCCCAAACTTCACTTGCAGCAGAAAACTCAAAACGCTCACCGATGTGCCTTTCGACCTTCATCTGACAAGCAATAATATATGTATGGAATAAGAACCGGGGGTTCTCAGCATGGTAATGGTGCCAACATAGGTAATATATAAGGTCCCAGAAAAGCCAGAGGCAATCCTAGAACTCTGACACTCAGAATTAAACTTAAAGAAATATACTAAGCCTTAAATTGGGTAAATTATCTAAGTTATTCATGTTCTAAACCTAATCTAAACTCAATGCTTTACTTTCCATCTCCTCCAACCCTCTGAAACACCGGTGGAACTACTGTCGTCACACCTCCGCTAGACAAGGGATCTCTCAGTTGCAAAGATATACAGTACAGACAAAGAAAATACAGATAGAATGCAACTACAGCAAATAGAACATATAGCAAATAGTCATAGTTAATCAAATAGGCAAACCCAAGTAATGGACACTCAAACAAAACATACAAATGCATATGATGTATACCTGTCCTATGGCTGATGAGTCTCATTTGTTGGTTATATAGCCAAACCCGACATGTCTAGTAGCTAACTCTAGACTATCCCACTGTGCGTGCATTCCCAAGAGTCTATGCATATAATATCAATCATTCAATTTCCATCTCATTGGAAAAATTTTCAGGGAGTTAAAATGCCCAGTCACATCTTGCGTCGTAGGGTAAACAGAGTATCGAGTCTTAACTTGGAGTAAGTGGTGGCTAGCCACTGCATCTACCCAGAAAAAGTTGTATTTCAGATAATAGAAGTGCACAACCCAATAATCATTCAAATTCAATTAATCATTATCATTACAGTTGTCATTTATCACATATTCAGCATTTCTACACTTTTCTCAAACATAAATCATTACTTCAAAGGTCTTTCTTCACTTTCAAGTTAACTCCTTCTCTAAATTCACCCATCTTCCTATGATTAGGGGCTAGGTATAGGAGCATAGAAGGTAATTATAGAGGTTTAGAAGCAAAAAAATAGGTTTAATTGATAAAAATACAATTTTTCCAAAACAGGGTGGCCATGCGTACATGGATGTGATTTTCTGACAAATTCGCGTATGCGAGCACCTCCCACGTATGCAGGTGTTCAAAACAGAGGGGAGGCTCACGTACACGTCCATCCTTCCCCGTATGCGTAAAAGCAAAGCATTCTCACATACGCATGTATCATACGTACGCATGATTTCAAAATTGCCAAAATTGCGTACGTGTCCACCCCTTGCGTACGCGAATGTATTGAAACAGAGGAAATTCTCGCGTACACATGCATGTGTCTAAGTACGCTTGCCTTGCATTTTTAAGAAAAGCTGCTAAGCCTGTAGAAATCACTTTTGCACACCAAACTTTCGACGCGCATTATATTTTCGTTAAAAAGTATTTTTGGTCCATTTTTCGAACGGCATAAATTTCACAGACCCAATTTCTGTTTGAAATAAGTTTAACAAAATTTGAGAGTTTGGAAGCCAGGTAATGGCCTGCCGAAGTTGGTCAAAAATCAAGTTTTACCAAAAATGCCAAACCTCTATTTTTACCCAACTTCCATTTTAAAACCAATGAATTACACCTCAAAACAACATCAATTGGGTCCAAAACAATTCTATATCCATTCTAACTCTTCCACAACCTACCAATGTTCAATTTTTATTATTTTCCTTCCAAATAATCCATAATAAAAATATACATAACTCGTTATTCATCAAGCTATCCTCATCATATCATCATCAATCATCAAAATCATCAATCATCAATTCATTCTCAAGATAACTCAACATTTTCATCAAGGTTACTAACCCTTACATACTCACATAATTCAACATATCCTATGGTCATCTAGCCTACGTTTTTACGTGACATTATATATTATCTACGATAAACCAAAACCATACCTTGGTCGATTCCTCCCTAAGCCAAAGACAACTCAAATTTCACCGTTCCTTGATAAACCCCATTTTTAGGGTTTATCTTGTGTTGAATTTAGAGTATTTTGATAACCTTTCCTCGCATTTATTTAATGAAATAGCATGATTTTGGGATTGTCTCCTTGTTTGTGCTTAGATGTGAAAACATACTTTTTAGACCTTTAATTTGATGATTTTTTATCTTCCTTTGATTCCACTAGATGCCTTGATGTGTTTGTTAGTGATTTCAGATTGAAAAAGGCTAAGAAAATATCAAAGGAGTGAAAGGAAAGCATACAAAGTGGAAAAATCATGAAAAGTCAAAGATGTGGAAAATGCACATGGACACGCGCGCGCACTATGCGCCTACGCGCGGATCGCGAAATGCTCCAGGGATGCGTACGCGCACTATGCGCGTACGCGCCGATGGCCGCACGTAATTTTTAAAGAAGAACTCATGCCTGGTGATTTTGGAGGGTTTCTGGCCCCATTTGGAGCTGAGTTTTTGGCGGGAAAAGGCAAAATAGACCAAGGAATGAAGGGGAAGACATGAACTACACACACTACACATTTTAGATCTAGTTTTAGTTAGTTTTAGAGGGAGAAGCTCTCACTTCTCTCTAGGATTAAGATTAGGTTTAGGTCAATAATCTTAGATCTAGGTTTTAATTCATGCCTTCATCTACTTCTACTCTTCAATTCTTTGTTGTTACATTCATCATTCTTCTATTATTTGTTAAGATTTCCTCTACTTTGTTTCTATGCTTTGTTGTAGATCTACACTTGTTCTTTCTATTTTCTTTTAATTCAATTTGAGGTAATTCATGATAATTGTGTTTCTTTTGATTGTTGTTATTAATTCCTTGCAATAATTGTTGTTAGATTCTATTCTTGTTGTCAATTTACTATGCTTTCCTTTTGTGCCTTCCAAGTGTTTAATAAAATGCTTGGAAGGATGTTAGAGTAGAATTTTATGCTTTTGGCTTGGAAAGGTAACTTAGGAACTCTTGAGTTACTAATTCAACTTTGTAATTTTGGATTTCATCTCTATTTTGGACTTTCATTGCTACTCTTTGAGAATTGTTGTTAGATCTTTGTGTTGCAATACTCTCAATTCAACTTTTCTTCTCATTTTACTATGACTTTCCTTCTTGCTCATCACATGTTTGATAAAATGACAACATTAGCTATGGAGTAGAATTTTCACACTTGGCATAGGGTTTGGTCCTTGGGAGAAGTTGAATAGTTGTATCAATAGTTGATTTGGAATTAGGGATTGCTAGTTGGCTTGGAGTGCACTAAAGCTAGATTCCCATAAGGTGAAGCTAGGACTTGTGACTCAAGTTGATTGTTTTCATTTGACCTCCCTCTATACCTAGGGGATAACTAAATGAAGCAAGGCCTAATTGTTGTCAACATTGAATGGACTATAAGGATAGAATTTCTAATGCCAACCCTAAGCCAAGTCTTTTGATAATTGATTGTTTGTTTCTCATTACTTTGCTAAAACCTTCAAAGAATTCCAACAAGGCTTACTAAATCAATAAGATGCACACTTTGGCAATTCCAAGGGAGAACGACTCGGGAGACTAGTACTCTCGGATATAGATTGTAGATTTGTTTGATAAAGGATTTTGCGTCGTTTTAGACTATACTACGATTGATCATTTGATAATTTCTATACCAGCAAAAAATCATTTGTCAAAATGGCGCCGTTGCCGGGGAATTTGCTTAGTGTGCCATGTTATTGTTTTGGATTAAGTGTGTATATATGTACATAGTTGCACTTCATTGTATACTACGCAATTGACTAACTCCTCATCGTTACAATGAATCCAATTTCCCCTTCATTGCATGACGCGTTCACAACCGAATCCGAGCTTAATCCCTTTTGATCCGGAAATAGAACGAACTTTGTTTCATTTTAGACAAGCGGCCAAAGAATGGTTCTACACTCTCTCTAGTGAAGTTACCTCCGATTGGGACCTACTTAGAAGGGGGTTCTTGGATAAATTTTTGCCCCCGGAAAAGATGGATAGGTTAAGGAAGGAAATGTCTTGTATTGTGCAAGGTGAGACGGAACCACTCTATGAGTATTGGAAACGGTTTCGCAAACTACTAGATGCATGCCCTAATCACATGCTCGACACTCAAGTATTGCTTGGATACATATGTCAAGGGATGCGAGAGTAAGATAGAACCCTCTTGGACACTTCTAGCAATGGTTCTTTGTCCAAATATAAAACCGCGGAGGAGGCATGGCAACTTATTATTGACTTAGCCGAATCCAATCAACATATGAGGCGAAGAGTCAACCGTCCAAGTACCGTGAACGAGGTATCAACTAGTAGTGAAGCCACCGCTCTAACTCAATCCTTGAATGAGATGACATCCGTCTTGAGGCAACTCCAATTGAACCAACAACAACCACAACAACCTCAATCATATCAACAACACCCTCCACCACCTCAACAACACAACCAACAATTGGTCCCTCAAAGAGTATGTGGCGTTTGCTCTTGCTACTCTCACCACACGGATGAGTGCCCAAGCCTTCAAGAAGAAAACACCTTGGCGGCTACCCATAATTTCTATGACCGCCCCAATCAAGGGTACTACCAAGGAGGTAATCCTAACCAAGGACACCCTTATCAAGGAGGAGGCTACAACCAAGGAAATGGACACAATAATCAAAATTGGAAAGACAATCACCAACAAGGGAATAGGGACAACAACAACAATGGAGGAGGTCAAAGATGGAATAACAACCCGCAAAATTTCTCACAAAACCGACCATACAACTTACAAAATCAACCATACAATCAACAAAACCCACAAAGAAACTACCAAACATATCAACCACCACATCAAAGACCACCACCCAACCAATCACAAACTCCTCAACTCACATATGCAACCACCCCCTCCAACCAAGACGAAACACTCCGGACCATTATCCAAGGCCAAAAGGAATTACAAAACACACTTGCTTTCAATGGAGTCAATGGAGTTCAATTTAGAGATTGTATGTGTGACCTCGGAGCATGTGTTAGCATCATGCCGCTCTCCGTTTATCGGGTATTGAACTTGCCCCCACTAAAAAGGTCGACGGCAGGATTTGTCCTAGCGGATAAAAGCATAATAACCGTAGCGGGTGTTGCGGAAGATGTATTGGTGAATATAAAAGATGACGCTAATGTTGTGTATTCTTTTGTGAGGAACAATATCATTTGTCGCTTTGGCGCCCCAAGAGCAATCATAAGTGACCAAGGATCTCACTTTTGCAACAAAAGAATAGACGGCCTCATGAGAAAATATGGCATCATCCACAAAGTCGCCACGGCTTACCACCCTCAGACAAACGGCCAAGCCGAAGTCTCTAACCGGGAAATCAAGCATGTGTTAGAAAGGATTGTAAAACCGAATAGGAAAGATTGGAGCATTAAACTCTCCGATGCACTGTGGGCCTATCAAACGGCTTACAAGACACCCATTGGCATGAGCCCCTTCCGGCTTGTATATGGTAAAGCATGTCACTTACCGGTGGAGATTGAACACAAAGCTTATTGGGCCGTAAAGGAGTGTAATATGAGCTTGGGTGGGGCCGGAGTAGAGAGAAAGCTTCAATTGGCAGAACTAGAATGTTTGAGATTGGAAGCTTACGACAACTGTAGACTTTATAAGGAAAAGTTGAAAGCCATCCATGACAAGTACATTAGGAGAAGAGAATTCCAACCCGGTGACCTAGTCCTTCTCTACAATTCAAGGTTGAGATTACTACCCGGAAAGCTTAGATCAAGGTGGGATGGGCCCTACTAAGTGGAGAAAGTAGAACCTTATGGAGTCTACCACTTGCGCCACCCATCAAGCCCGGACATCTTCAAGGTAAACGGGCACCGTCTCAAATTGTATCATGGTGAGCAAAGAAAGAACGCCAAGGAATTTGAAGTGTTCCTCTTGAGGGATGCAACTCTTGAATAAACACTATAAGCTACTGAAAGTCCAACTTAAGGACGTTAAACAAAAGTGCTAGGTGGGAGACACCCCACCATGGTAAGATCTTCCTTTGAGACTTGTACATAGACACTTGAGTTCATGTTTGTTAGCTAGATTTTAATGACAACTCCCCTTCAATTGTTGACTTCATTTGCTATAGTGCTTAAGTGGCTGTATGGAGGGGGGTTTGAAATGTCGAAAATGGTGTAACCACTTGCAAATTTAGAAAAACCCACCCCTCTGCGCGTGCGCGCACATGGCGCGTCCGCGCACATGAGCAAAATCCGCCAATCGACGCGCAAGCGCATGGTGCGCGTCCGCGCCGATCTCTACTTCTTTGGGTTTGATATTTTTCCTTTCTTGCTTTCACAGGATGGTCATCAAAAAGGACAACGGGAAAGGCCCCAAGAAGCCAGCTTCCAATAAAGTGCGCCAAGAACTAACGGCCAGGCCCCTCCTGAAGAAGACTAAGGGCCCCGTTGACGTTCTAGAGAAGGACAACCCTCCTAAGGATTCAAACAAGTTTCCCAACCGTTACTGCGAACTTGTCTACTCCAGAATGATTGAAAGGAATTACCATCCGGAACCCCTCCTAGTCTTACCGGCTCACCTCAGTCCAATTGTGATGCCACACATTGACCGGAGGCATTGGAGGTTCCTCTTGAGGCAACCAACGGAGGCCAATCTCTCTTGGGTGGTAGAATTCTACTCCAACTTCCACTCACCTCATCTCACATCAATATTTGTGCGCCGAAAACAAGTGTCGGTCACAGTGGAAACCATCCAAGAAGTCCTTGGGATTGCACCGTCAACGGATGCATATGACGCCTACCAAGAAGTCTTGGCTGCATGCGTTGACCGCGCATTCGACTGGAGCGCGATCCTCTACGTCATTACTTTACCCGACGCATTTTGGATTCGGGGGACCATAAAGCGAAGACCCAAGGGTTTAGATGTCCGCTCAAGCCTCCGGAAGTCACCATGGACATTAAACTGCCCACACCAACTGGCCATGCTACCACTTCATCTACATCACAAAAATCGGCCGCCCAACGCCTTGAGGACCTTCACAACAAATTAGACCGTTATGAGAGGCGTAACCAACGCCGCTATGCTCATGTGAAGAGGCTTCTAAGCATAATCACCCCACCTATGGAGGAACCCGATATCTCCACCTCCACCGCAACTTCAAGCGGTGATAGCAATGGCATTGGAGATGTGGCACACTCAGAGCTCAATCAACCAGTGCGCCTAACCTCTAGCACGGAGGACCGTGCTAACTTTTAAGTGTGGGGAGGTCGGCCGATCATTCAAGTGTGGGAACCTTGGGACATTGGGTGAATAAGAGGGTATTTTGTATTATTATTGAAATTATTGGGAATTGGGTACATACTCATGTATTGATCAAATGTAAAACCTCATGCATTGACGCTCTTGTATATAGAAAAAAAAATTGAGAAAAACAATATGGAAAAGAAAAGAAAAAAAATAAAATATAGAAAAAGAAAGAAAAAAAAAAGAAAGAGGAAAAATAATGAAAAGGGGACAAAATGCCCCAAAGTGGAGCTCAAGAGGAATCAATGCATAAGTATAGTGAAACGAAAAGAAAATGCATGAGTATGTGGAAAAGTGAGGAATGGGTAGTTAGGTTAGCACTTAATTGTATAGGTCATTATATAGGTTAGGTGGGAAAAGTTCAAGTTAATCAAAGATTCAAATCCTAAGTCCACTAGCCATATACGACCCTACCTTGACCCTAACCCCATTACAACCTAGGAAAAGACCTCATGATAATTGTATGCATACACTGAATAATTGTTGATTGTTAGATGAAAAACAAATCTTGGAAAGCATGATTAGGGGAGAATTGAGAGAATAAACCCCAAACACCGAGTGATTAGAGTGCAAACACTTCCGACGAGGGTTCGATGCTCAATCCTTTGATTCCCGGCTCTCGCGAGCATTCCTCATGCAAGGTTGCGCATATTGCATTTGATGCTTAGAAAGTGGCAAGTCCTATGCTTTGACCACCATCGTATCCCATGTGCTCGCGTATGTCCTAAGAAGGCTAATTTGCTCCCAACCAAGTGGATAGTGGCACTAGTCATAGTCATAGTTGCATGCATATAAGTAGGTTGCACTTCATGAGTCTTATACTTTTGCAATCCCTCGGTCTTCTGTGTTTCTTAGCATTTCTCTAAGCATGAGGACATACTAGAATCTAAGTGTGGGGAGGTTGACAAACCCCAATTTGAGGATTTATCTTGTGATGATTTCAGCTCATAGATCTAGAATTCAACTTTGTAATTTTGGATTTCATCTCTATTTTGGACTTTCATTGCTACTCTTTGAGAATTGTTGTTAGATCTTTGTGTTACAATACTCTCAATTCAACTTTTCTTCTCATTTTACTATGACTTTCCTTCTTGCTCATCACATGTTTGATAAAATGACAACACTAGCTATGGAGTAGAATTTTCACACTTGGCATAGGGTTTGGTCCTTGGGAGAAGTTGAATGGTTGTATCAATAGTTGATTTGGAATTAGGGATTGCTAGTTGGCTTGGAGTGCACTAAAGCTAGATTCCCATAAGGTGAAGCTAGGACTTGTGACTCAAGTTGATTGTTTTCATTTGACCTCCCTCTACACCTAGGGAATAACTAAATGAAGCAAGGCCTAATTGTTGTCAACATTGAATGGACTATAAGGATAGAATTTCTAATGCCAACCCTAAGCCAAGTCTTTTGATAATTGATTGTTTGTTTCTCATTACTTTGCTAAAACCTTCAAAGAATTCCAACAAGGCTTATTAAATCAATAAGATGCACACTTTGGCAATTCCAAGGGAGAACGACTCGGGAGACTAGTACTCTCGGATATAGATTGTAGATTTGTTTGATAAAGGATTTTGCGTCGGTTTAGACTATACTACGATTGATCATTTGATAATTTCTATACCAGCAAAAAATCATTTGTCACTAATGTCCAAGTAATTGATGATTGGGAGCCATTGACTCTAGTTCTCATTAATTCAATTAGTAGAGAGCTAAGACTTATAGACTTGGATTGATATAACTCATTTGACTTTCCTTTACTACTAGTTTGAGGATGACTTAATGGGATTGATCCCTGCCAATTCTTATGTTGTGGTTAGTGATAAGGATAGAGATCCTTGACCACCAAACCTTGCCAAGACCGCTTTATCATTTACATTTCCATTACCATTTACTTTTCTTGTTTCTTATCCAAAGCCCCAAAATATACAACTCATAACCAATAACAAGAATACTACCCTGCAATTCCTTTGAGAGATGACTCGAGGTTTGAATACTTCGGTTTATAGATTTTAGGGGTTTGTACTTGTGACAAACAATCTTTTGTATGAAAGGATTATTGATTGGTTTAGAAACTATACTTGCAATGAGATCTCATTAGAGAAATTCTATATCGTCAAAATTCCGTTCATCAAAATGGCGCCGTTACCGGGGACTTGCAATGGTGTTATGTTATTGGTTATTGTATATATGTGAATAGTGTGAATAGGTTTGTCTCTTGCTTGTTTACTAGATTTTTTTAGTTTTATTTGTTTTTCCACTATGAATTCTCACTTTGGCTATGAGTTTGGTTCTCACTATGTTGCAGAAAATGTGGACTTTAATGACAACATGTACCAAGGATGGAACACTTCAAGATGGGAGGAGCCTCAAGGAATTTATCACTCCTATTGGCAACAACCTTCGGATACTTATAGGTATAATTCACATCCTAGTGCATGCCAATTCAATGGCTATGGTGGCTCTTTTTGTGACAATCAATTACCACCATCATATCCCTATGACTCTTATCCTCAACATGAACATTAACCATTCTCACGAGCCTTTCATTACCAAACATCTTCTTGTGACCCACATCCATTGTATGACCAATCAACTATGCCATTTCCTTGTGACCGTTATGAGCAAGAACCTTTAGAACCACCACAACCCTATCGTGATTACCACCAAGAACCACCTCAATACATACCATCTCTATACTCTTATCAAGAAGAACCATCTTTCTACTATGAACCCTTTCTCCAAAATGATGACCCTTCCTATCCACTCCAAGCCCCAATAAATGATTATCTCACCTTGCTACTTCAAGGTCAAGTGGATATGCAAAGGAACACCCTAGAGTTTGTGACTAATTTGACTAATATAGTGCACACTTTAGCCTACCAATGTTTGAACACTCAAGGTGTCTCTGTAGCCACATGTGAAAAACCAAAAGATGAGCAAAGCATGAAAGAGAAATTGAAAAATCCGGTGGAGAAGAAGGAAGATTCAAACTTTGTATTGGAGCAATTGGAGACGTCTAGGGTCATTGAAGAAAAGGAAGAAGTGGTTGAAGATCTAGGAGATGCGGAACCACCATGGAAGTCTCAACAACCTCCGGAGCATATAAAGATTGAAGAATATGAAAAGGTTGATCAAGAGATGGACTCAATCATCAATGATTTCTTATTAATAATTGAATCCTCTCCCATGGGGCATGAAATCGACGCTATTGAAGACAACTCAACACCAAATGATGTTGGTGATCTCATTGAAGACTCTTCCATCAAAGGTGAAGTTGATATGGAAGTAGATTTCACACAACCTCCCAAGTTTGACTTGATTGATGACGAGGAGGAATTAGAAGAAGTCAATAAGAAAGAAGAAGATGAAAGAAGTTGTCAAGAGGTGGAAATACCCAAAGAAGAACATAAGGAAGTCGACCTTGCATTGTCTAAGTGTGGGGAGGTCTCCCTCCCTAAGCCACCATCCAACATATCATTCAAGTGGGTAAACTCCTCAAACCTATGCTTTACTTTCTCACTTGAATATGGCTTGATTGAAACGGATGGACAACTTAGAGCTCTTTATTGAACTAAGAGTAAAAAAGAGTTGTGTAGTAGTTGGAAGTTGGGAATTAGGCTCATCGAGGTTAAGTTCTCAAGGTATAGGAACTATGATTGGATGAATGCTACTTTACATGGGTCTAGGAAAAAGACTTGGTGTGCTAGAGAGAATCCTACTTGACAAGCACCCAAACGGAAGATTCATGAAGACCAACAAGAAGACAGGTGCGAAAATAAGATATGGGATCCCGGATCGAAGCATGAAGACCAAATATGGAAGCTCATATCTTGGGTGGAACTCCATCCAAACTTGGTGAAGATGGTTAGGATTTCTGTCAACCATTTGAGGAGCAAAGATCCTTGGAGATTCAAGGATGAGTACAAGCATAAGCCACCATGACAAAGAGCTTCCTAAATGTCCAACCTAAGAACTTAAACTAAAAGTGCTAGGTGGGAGACACCCCACCATGGTAAACTCTTTCCACCCTCTTACATTTTTTATTAATATGTGAATTGAGTTACCATTTTAGTTAGTTTTTCTTCCATATACTTATTTCAATAAATTGGTTATAGGTTGCTTGTGGGGCAAGCTTATTTTGCTTGTATTTGAAAATTCCCAAAAAGCCAAAAAGAATTTTTGTCACTTTGTATTTTTGGCTAATTTTGAGCTGTAGGTAATGTTAGGAGGATTTTGAGCTATTTTTGATATGTCAAAAAAAAAAGAGGGGCAGGACGCATACGCACGCTGTGCGCGTGCGCATCCATAAGCGGATACAGGCCCATACATTTTCCACAGAGTTGGGCCACTCTCGCGCCAACACTAGACTAATGGCATAACCTCATGCACGCGTATGCGCACTGTGCGTATACGCGTCGATACGCATAATCTGCAACGTACGCGGACGCGCACATACCGCGTGCGCGTCGATTTACTGAAGCAGTTCCCAGGCCTACAACCCGAGAGTTGTGCTGAATCTGGGCCAGCATTAAGCCATTAGCCCAACTCACCCCACGCGGACGCGCACTGTATGCGTCCGCGGCCATGCCTATATCCCCCATCTATGTGAAGGCGCACCTGACACTTCCGTGCCACTCACTCATTTTCCCACCCACGCAGACGTGCACGGTGCGCGCGCGCGTGGATTCAAAAAACTTTAACCCAGGGACGCGGTGAACCCTAGCGCATTCGCGTAACCCTCACCCTTTCCCCAACGTCTCTCCTTCTTCATCTCCCTCAACCTCCACAACTAACCACCTTCACTCCCAGACCCACCACCGCGCCGGCGACACCACTGTCGCTGCCACCATCCTCTCCTCCAGCCCCTCTTCTCTTTCTCTCTTCCTCGCTTCCCTTCTCTCATCGTTTCTCTTCTCACCCCTTCCTTTCTCACCACCGCCGCGACCACCTACGCCGCCGCGAAGCATCGCTGCTGGCAGCATTACTTTGCTACTTCTTCTTCCCATTTCCTTCTTTCTGATTCTGATCCTGCTCTACGTCTCTGCTTTCTTTTCAATTAAATTTGTTGTTAATATTAGTTAGTTAGTTTATTACTTTTGGTTGCTAGGTTAGTTAGATATGCATGTTTTAGTTAATCCTAGGTTGTTAGGTAGCTAGGTTGTGGTTAGATGATCTTAGGCCTGATAAGTGCTCTATATTTGTTTACACTTTGAACGATGCATGACTGTTTGCTGCTATAGTACCCTGTTTTCCTTTTCTTGATGATCACCACTGCTGCCTACTGAATTCTGCTTGTGATATTAAGTTTGATGCTGCTTGTGTATATGTAATCCTTGCTTTATCATGTTGTTGCATATTCTTTTGGATTCATATACTTGCATGTTGCTACTGTTTGTTATCCGAAAATGTTCAATTTTCTGCCGGAATACTGCCCAAATTTCTAGAAGTTGTTTTGCTTTTAACCTTGTTTCCTGGACCTGAACTTGACCCTGTTGGAATTGGGTTTCACTCAACCTACACCACGTTCAAGTTCTAGGTTACTTGGGTCAACATTTCCGTGATTCATTGCATTTCATGATATGATTTAAACCTTCATCTGCTTTTACCTTCCAAGTTAGGTCAATTGCGTTTTGACTCGCACTAAGCTTACCGTTGATCCTAACTTGCAACCTTCTTGAATATGGTTCATGCATTTGCAACAATTGGTAAATTCAATTTGTGTAACTCTTTTTCACTCAAATTGATTTCTAACTTATCTTAGTTACACAAAATGCATTTTCATTTTGTCAACACCGATTATTGCAAAACCTAGTGATCATGACATTGATTGATGACTTGTTCTCATATTAGTTGCTTTTATACAATGTCATATTTCATCATCAATGACTGCTTCCCCCTCATGTTTGTGAGTATGCTTGTTACCCATACTTGTGATTCATTGTGATTAAGCAAATGACCATCATACCCCAAACCTTTGAACCAGTTTTTCTAACTTTTAACTTGCCTAACATACTGATTTTTCTTTTTAGTTTTCAACTAACTCTCTAACCATTCTTTTTGGGTATGATGCTCATTGAGCTTAATGAACAAGCATTGTGCATATATTGCTTGAATTCTTGGTTTATGGCTTTTGTGTTGAATGCTACTTCCTGTTGCTTGTACTCCAAGTTTTCTTCTTTTTTAACTCACTTCATGTTAATATGCCATTCCTTGCTTTCCATGCCCCTATTTGGCCTATTTGTTTATATCATGTCATATTTGCTTTCAGGATGGCCGATAGATGAAAAGCAAAGGCTACTACCTCAAGAAAGAGGAAGAAATATCAAGCCTCTTCCCTCTCTCCTTATGCTAACTATGCCAAGAACCCACTTAATGAAGTGGATAAACAGAATCAGTAGCTACTACCTACTGACACGTACAGATTTCCCAATCTTTACTGCGAGCTGCGCTTCCCTACCTATCGGAAGACAAAACTAAACATTGAGAAGAAATTGGCCCTTCCCAACGACCTGAGGCGCTCCATTAATAACCGTATTCAGGGATTGGGCTTAGGCTTTGTTGATAGGGATTTGGGAAGAATAAACACTTCATGGGTCAAGGAGTTCTATTGCAACCTCTTTCGCATGACTCTTGAGTCAGTCCACCTACGGGGCGGGCAGGTCTTAGTAACTGAGGCTGCTATTGAGGGTGTATTGCATTGCCTACCTCGGACTGGTGACACATGTGCATACCAGCAGGCAGAGATAGCGACAAATGCTATGACCTTTGACTATGAGGCGCTGATAAACTCATATTTTATGATATATTTTGTGCCTAATTTAAGTGATTTATTCAATCCTTCCCTCACTTATTCATGTTAATTGCATGGTTTTACTTTCCCTTCCTTATTATGTGAGATATGTGAAAAACATGTTTCCTATGCTTTAAGAATAATTATTTTAATTACCCTTTATTACCATTCGATACCGTAATTTGTGTGTTGAGTAGTTTCAGATCTTCTAAGGCAGGAATGACTTAAAGGATGGAAAGGAAACATACAAAAATGGAAGGAAAGCACAAAATGGAGTTTTTGAAGAAACTGGCAGCGACACGAACGCGTGGACGACACGGCCGCATGCCCAGCGCGAAGAGAGCGCGACGCGAACGCGTGAATAACGTGAACGTGCGCCTTGAGCAAAACGCAGATGACGCGGACGCATGACCGAAGCGAACGCGTGATAAGGAAAACTCCAGATGACGCGACCGCGTGACCCACGTGGACGCGTGACAGAGGCCACGCACCAGAAATTACAGAAAATGCTCCCAACGATTTCTGAAGCCCTTTTTGGCCCAGATCCAAGTACAGAAAGCACAGATTAGAGGTTATAAAGTGGGAGAATGCATTCATTCAAAAGGGAGTCTCCAATTATTTTACTTTTGATGATTTAGATGTAGTTTTTAGAGAGAGTTTCTCTCCTCTCTCTCTCTTAGGATTAGGATTTAGGATTTTTCTTGCTTTCATGATTTTCCCTTTTTATCAGGTTCAACTTTCCTTTTTATTATCTTCTCAATTTAATTTATGAACTTTTCTATGTTATAGATAATTCTCTTAATTAATGTTATTTGAGGTATTTCAGTTTATGATTACTCTCTTTTGTTTATGTTACTGTTAATTCCAACCTGAAGATATTTTTATAGGAGTAGATTTACTTTTCCCCTTTTGGTCTTGGTTAAAAAATCAGTAACTCAGAAGTTATCAAACTCAACGTGATCGATAATTGTTATCTTTACTAATTGAATTGAACTTAAATAATTTCAGTCCTTTCTCAGGAATTGACTAGAACCTGAAGATCAGACTAATTAATCCACTTGATCTTCCCTTGCTTTAGTAAAGGCTAACTAAGTGGGAGTAAGACTCAATTCTCATCATCATTGATAAGGATAACTAGGATAGGACTTCCAATTTCTCATACCTTGCCAAAAGTGTGTTTTACAGTTATTTATTTATTTTACTTGTCATTCAAATTACTTGTTCCTTACTTTCAAAACCCCCAATTTACAATCTTTATAACCAATAGTAAGAACATACCTCCCTGCAGTTCCTTGAGAAGACGACCTGAGGTTTAAATACTTCGGTTATTAATTTTAAAGGGGTTTGTTACTTGTGACAACCAAAACGTTTGTACAAAGGGATTTCCGTCAGTTTAGAAACTATATCTACAACGCGACTATTTTTATAAAATTCTTTACCAGCAAAAGTCCTAACGTCAAAATGGCGCCGTTGCCGGGGATTTGCAAACGTGTGCCTTATTATTGGTTATTGTAAATATTTTATTTTGCCTGT
>NC_029790.2:92629894-92648024 GCF_000816755.2 Arachis ipaensis
ACCCTTTAGGCAACAACACCCTCCAAGATATCATGGACAAAGACCATTCTACAATGCATACCAAGCTGATAGATATGGTGGACCACCTTGTAACTACCAACAAGCCCCACCTTGTGCTTATAGACCACCCTCTCAACGTAGCTTTGAACCACCACACTCACAAGTCCCTTTTCACCATTCACCACCATATGATCCTTATTTACCCCAATCCCAATCCGATTACTCCCAAACACCACCACTTCCCTACGTACCATGTCCAAATCCATCACCTCCAGAATCACAGGCTTGCCTCAAGGAAACAGTAGATCAACTTCAAACGACCCTTCATCAACTAGAGCAAGCAATAAGTCAATTATCTTCTAGACGTTCGGGCATTCAAGGACCTCCCACAACCCCATGTGGACAATCTAATGAAGAGCGTAGCATGGAGGAGATACTAGAAACTCCAGTGGACAAAACAGAGCGTGACTTCGTACTGGAACAAGTAGAGGAAGCTGTCATTATAAATGAAGAAGAGTTGGTTGAAGACTTAGGAGACGCTGAACTTCCATGGGAATCCAGAGTTGTGGAAAATTCTGTCAAGGATGTTACAATTGATGCTAAGGAGGATAGTGCATAACCCCCAAGGCAAGTCTTTTATGAAGAACTAGACGAAATAATCCAAGAAGCAAATCTCCTTGATGATGATAGTCACAAGTTAAGTTCTCCTAGTAATGAACTGCATCCGCAAGTGAATTCTCTGAGATTGAAGAACCTTATCCAAGTGAATACGAAGAAGATGCGGAGGTAGATTTCTCTCAACCTCCAGCTTATGACTTGAGTGATGAGGAAGACATGGCAGACTTTGATCAGGACGATGTTGTATTTGAAGAATTCTGCAAGGAAGTGGAGAAATTCACAGAAGAGCACAATGGAGTAGAACTTACAGAACCACTGGACACACCTACCCCAAGGCCATTACCACCTAATACAAACTTCAAGTGGGTACAATCTTTAACCGTTATCTTTACTTTTCCACTTGAATATGGTTTTCTTGAAACAGATGGCCAGCTTAGAGCTCTCTGCGGCTTTAAGAGTAAGAGGGAAATGGCTCGCACTCAGAGCTGGTGCACAAGGTTCAATAAGGTTCCACACTTCAACTCGAAGTGCACGGATTGGCATCATGTTCAATCGAATGAATCTCGGAAAATATTTGGTTATCTTGGTGAGAATCTAATTTCTAAATCGCCCGGATGGAAAAATATAGATCAAGACGAAGGCGAATTTAAAAGCAAAGTTTGGGATCCCGGAATCTATCCTGACATTCGTCACCCCGGGAGCCTGAGAATCTATTTGAAGCTGCTCATCATGTTCAGTTTTATTTCGTGTTATTTATTTTTATTCTTTTTTCAATTGAACCTGAATATTATTCATTAGCATTGCATACTACATAACTGCATAATTACATATAAAAAAAGGGCGTGCGACGTGACCGCATTGCTCATGCGATCGTGTCAGTTGCGAAAACCACCTCCCACGCGTCCGCGTCATTCACGTGGCCACGTGATCTAGAAATCGGCGTAAAGATCCAACGCCCAGAAAGTTGGGCTGGAATCATGTTGTTGTTGTGCGTTTCGCACAAAACGATCCACGCGGTCGCGTCCCTGACGCGATCGCGTCACTTCCACAACACCCATCTCACGCGATAGCGTGAGCGATGCGTCCGCATCGCGCGGATATCATGGCACCCCAGTGGAGACAGAGAGTTGCGCCGAAACGACGCTGGAATTGTGCATTTCGCACAATTTCTGGTGACGTGGTCACATGCCCTACGCGACCGCGTCATTCATCCTTTTTCCATTCCATGCGGTCGCATCACTCACGCGATTGCGTCAACCCCATTCCACCCCAGCCACACCACCACCGCTGCCCCCTCTGCAACCACCACCCCCACCGCGCCACCATCACCGCCACGCAACCCACCACCAACACCCTCACCCCTTCCCTTCCTTCCCCCTTAAAAGCTACCCCTCCTATTACCCCTACCCGAAAACCCCCTGCCTCCGAACAGCCACCAACCGCCCCTCAACCACCGCGTCAGCCACCACCCCAACCACCCCCTACCATCTTTCTGCCCTACTTTCATTCATATGCCTATCAGGCTCTGCCAAACGCCACTCTTTCAATTCGTAGTTAATTGCATATTTTTCCGTCTATGTTCAAAATTAGACTAGTTAGATATGCATGTTGTAGTGGATTCTAGGTAGTTAGGTAGCCTAGGATGTGGTTAGTGGACCTAGGCCTAATTAATTGCGTTGTTCTTGCTATTTGTTTTATAATTTTCGCAATTTTGCTGTTGTTGTGATCTAAGTATTGTTCATATGATATTCTTACTGTTCATGCTGCTATTGCGACTGCTCTTTCATATTCATATTATTTATATCTATTTGTAGTTTATTATAATTTATATGAACTATTCTGCTTGCTGTTTATTTTCCGGGAACATCCAATTTTAGCCGAAATGCTGCCCAATTTTTTGTAAATTGTTTTGATTCTCATTCATGTATTGGTTTTGGCATTTTCAATTTTGCTTTCCTTAGCTTTCACCAAACTAATTCCTGAATGCACGGGCCGCAGTCCTATTCCTTTTGTTTCCCTGATTAATAAATCACATTATTGATTATTTGATTTCAAATTTTTGTTATTGATATATCTATATGAATCATCAACAACTTGATTTCCTTGCTTGAATATGAGTTGTGTGTTGCTTTAAATTGTGAAATTCTTGTTACTTAGAAACCAATCATCTTGCCACTTAGTCTGACTTTCTTTTTACTAACTCACTGATTTTTTATTTCTAATATCTTTTTCAATTTAACACCACTTTTAACTTTCTAACAACCCCCCTCTGCTTTTTGACTCACTCTTTACTTTTACTTTATAACTCAAGGCATGTTTATGGTTTTTCCTAATTAACATGAATTCTATTTATATTACATTTTGGATTGAAATTTCTCATCTCAGCTTTTTAATTCCGAACCTATCCAAAATGCACAATTCTTCAACTCATTTCATTATTCTACTGTTCCTTTGGTACTATGTGCTTATTTTGTTATTTGCCTACTTGTTTTCCTGTTTTTATTATATCCTAGATTTCTATTTTTCAGGATGTCTGACACCCAAAGAAAAGGAAAAGGAAAGGCAACAACTGGCAAACGGAAAAGAGTAGAATCCTCTATGTCCATCCTGGACATCATGCATGATGACTCCTGGCGGGAGAAACACTTTACCCCGCAGGAGAAGGCTGACCAGCTACTCCCTGCCACTGATCCCATTAAGTTTGCAAACAGATACTGCGAGCTGAAGTATCCAGTGTTTGCAACCTCCAGGAACCTGTACCTGGAGCGGACTCTGAAAATTCCGGAAGAACTCCAGCAATACACCTCCGATCAAATCAAACAAAGAGGCTGGTTCTTCCTGGAGAGAAACCTGACAGAGGTCAATGCTTCTTGGGTAAGAGAGTTTTACTGCAATTACTTCAAAACTTCCCTAGACGCAATGAACCTAAAAGGGAAGCAGATACTGGTTACTAAAGAGGCCATTGAGGATATTCTACAGCTTCAGCCTAAATCCGATCAGCTTGATGGTTACCAAAAGGCTGAGGAGGACATGCGCTTTATGAGGTTTGACTGGGATGCGGTCAAGGCAAGGATAGCCCTTGACCCGACTGTCCCATGGGTCATGGGTCAGAACACTACCATGCCTAAGGGAATCAAGCGGATATACTTAAATGATGAGGCTCGGCTCTGGCACCAGATCCTGAGCAACTTTATTATGCCAAGTACTCATGAGACAGAGCTACCTACCGCTATGATCACCCTCCTCTGGTGTGTGATGGAGGGTAAGGACCTGTACCTGCCATGATTCATCCGGTACTACATGGCCAGGGTCCACGTCAGAGGCACTCTCCCCTTTCTATATCTGATTACCCAGCTCAGCCGTCGAGCTGACGTGCCTTGGGAGGATGCTAATGAGAAGCCACCTACTGCAGAATGCAAGAAGATTATCCCTCACAGCAAGAACTTTCTGGCTTTGGGCTACAGACCTCCATTCCTCACTGCCCCTAATGAGACAGCCACACCTTCAGCTGGCCCCTCTTCATCTACTGCTACCCCAGCTACCACCACTGCACCTCCACCTGCCTCAGAGCCAGTTTATCACCTCGTACACCGCCTATTTCAGTAGCTAGACCAGATGGAGCGCCACAACCGGCGCCGATATGAGAGATCTGAGCGTCACAGCAAGCGACGCTATGAGAACCTAAAGTTAATGATACGATCTAGCGGCGACATCCTCTCCGAGCCTGACACACCATCAGAGCCATCTGAGGAGGAGGCGGATAATCATGAGACCCATCCACAGAGAGAGGCTGAGCAGGCAGGCCCAGAGCAGGCTGCATCACAGCAGGAGGAGCCGCATCAGATTCAGGCTGCAGACCCAGAGGTTCCTATACAGTCAGCACCTCCTCTGTAGCAGGCAGATCCTCAGACCACCACCACAGAGACTCCAGCCACCCATCCTTCCAGTGATGACACTCCTTCACATCCTGCTTGAGTGAGCATCGAGGACGATGCTTTATTTTAAGTGTGGGGAGGTTGCCATCTCTGGCATATTTTTCTTGGTGAACCACTACAGACTCTTTTTATTTATTTTGTTATTTTTCTGTATTTTGATCTTTATTTTTATTTCTTAGTACTTATATATTGCTCTTTTCATGTATTTCTACTCTATTTCTGCATGTTGCACTTTAGTTTATATTTTAGCCAGTTAGTTTAGTTGCAATTCTAACTTATTAGTTATAGAATATGTGGATTAATTAGTATAGTTTACCCTTTTAGTATATGATAGTTTGGTTTTAATTGAAAATAAAAAGGAAGTAAACTAGAGACTTTAACATAAACAATCCACACACTTGTATATATAGCATTACATGTTAGTTAGTTGACAACATTTCATCAAGGAGAAACACTAAAACTTTAAAGCCACCCTAAGATTTACATTGAGAATAATGGGAACTCTTAATTTTTACTTGCATGACATATATAACTGAGATATGATTTTTGAGCTAGAGAACACACAGCCTGTGAATTTTGAGCTTAATTGTATGGTTACATTCAAACCATAATATTTTATTCCTGTGTGTTTTGGCCTTCTTTTTTATTCTGATGTTCTTTACTTTGTTTTAATCTATATGTCCAATTATAGAATATAGATACATACCAAGAAAGTGATTGAGGCCATTGTTTGATTCTAGCTCACTTATCCCAAATTAGCCTACCTTTTACATCACCCTTGTTAGCCCCCTTGAGCTTTTAATCCCCTCTTGTTCTATAAACCACATTACTAGCCTTAAGTAGAAAAACAAAATAAAAATCCCAAGTTGAATCCTTGGTTAGCTTAAGATAGAAATTGTGTATTGTTTAAGTGTGGGGAACCTTATGGGAACATGGATGATAAAAACAAAGGTAGAAAGTTAAAAAGAATAAAGACATTTCAAAATAAAAGTTTTGGGAAGCATGCTCATGTGAAATCAAAACAATTGAATTACCATGTGCACTAAAAAAAATTTCTATTTAAATAAAGGAGATACAAAAATTCCCCAATTGCAAAATAAAAAAAGAATCAATGCACATGGGACAAAAGTTAAAGTTAATATATGAGCTTGCAATACAAAGTGAAAAAAAATTGGGTAAATAGGTAAAGAAGCTTTGCTTTATAAATATGTATGTTAGGTGAGATCTTAGACTAATCAAGGATTCACTTATTAGCTCACTTAGCCTTATACATACACCCTTACCTTTACCGTGGCCCCATTACAACATTAAATAAAGACCTCATGATTTTTTGTATGTCTGTATTCTATAATTGTTGATTGGTTAGATGAAGAACAAAGTTATAGAAAGTAAGGATAAAAAGAAGAATAGAGTGATTAACCCAATAAACACTGAGTGACTAGAGAGTAAACACAAAATCCAGTGAGGGTTCAATAGCTCATCAACATATATCTCTGCTTAAATTGTTAATTGTCATGCAAGTTTATAAATTATTTTTCTTTCCCATCTCAATTGTAAAAGTGATTTAACATTATCTAAGGTTTGGCTATGCATATATGACTCCTTGAGAATGTGAATTAGTTCAGCTACATGTAAGTTTTATATACAAGTGAATGACAATTAGAATTGCATGATTCATTTAGGTAGTTGCATTTAGAATAGATTGCATTGCATGAGATTCCACCACTTTAACTTTAACCTTACTCTTTATCTTGGATTTAGCATGAGGACATGCTATTGTTTAAGTGTGGGGAGGTTGATAAACCCATATTTTATGATATATTTTGTGCCTAATTTAAGTGATTTATTCAATCTTTCACTCACTTATTCATGTTAATTGCATGGTTTTACTTTCCCTTCCTTATTATGTGAGATATGTGAAAAACATATTTCCTATGCTTTAAGAATAATTATTTTCATTACCCTTTTATTACCATTCGATGCCGTGATTTGTGTGTTAAGTAGTTTCAGATCTTCTAAGGCAGGAATGACTTAAAGGATGGAAAGAAAACATACAAAAATGGAAGGAAAGCACAAAATGGATTTTTTGAAGAAACTGGCAGCGACACGAACGCGTGGACGACGCGGCCGCATGCCCAGCGCGAAGAGAGCGCGACGCGAACGCGTGAATGACGCGAACGCGCGCCTTGAGCAGAACTCAGATGACACAGACGCATGACCGAAGCGAACGCATGATAAGGAAAACTCCAGATGACGCGACCATGTGACCCACGCGGACGCGTGACAGAGGCCACGCACCAGAAATTATAGAAAACGCTCCCAGCGATTTCTGAAGCCCTTTTTGGCCCAGATCCAGGTACAGAAAGCACAGATTAGAGGTTATAAAGTGGGGGAATGCATCCATTCAAAAGTGAGTCTCCAATTATTTTACTTTTGATGATTTAGATGTAGTTTTTAGAGAGAGGTTCTCTCCTCTCTCTCTCTTAGGATTAGGATTTAAGATTTTTCTTGCTTTCATGATTGTCCCTTTTTATCAGGTTCAACTTTCCTTTTTATTATCTTCTCAATTTAATTTATGAACTCTTCTATGTTACAGATAATTCTCTTAATTAATGTTATTTGAGGTATTTCAGTTTATGATTGCTCTCTTTTGTTTATGTTACTGTTAATTCCAACCTGAAGATATTTTTATTCGAGTAGATTTACTTTTCCCCCTTTGGTCTTGGTTAAGAAATTAGTAACTCAGGAGTTATCAAACTCAACGTGATCGATAATTGTTATCTTTGCTAATTGAATTGAACTTCAATAATTCCAGTCCTTTCTCAGGAATTGACTAGAACCTGAAGATCAAACTAATTAATCCACTTAATCTTCCCTTGCTTTAGTAAAGGCTAACTAAGTGGGAGTAAGACTCAATTCTCATCACCATTGATAAGGATAACTAGGATAGGACTTCCAATTTCTCATACCTTGCCAAAAGTGTGTTTTACAGCTATTTATTTATTTTACTTGTCATTCAAATTACTTGTTCCTTACTTTCAAAACCCCCAATTTACAATCTTCATAACCAATAGTAAGAACATACCTCCCTGCAGTTCCTTGAGAAGACGACCCGAGGTTTAAATACTTCGGTTATTAATTTTAAAGGGGTTTGTTACTTGTGACAACTAAAACGTTTGTACGAAGGGATTTCTGTCGGTTTAGAAACTATATCTACAACGCGACTATTTTTATAAAATTCTTTACCAGCAAAAATCCTAACGTCAGGCGTTGAAGTGCGTTATTGCCACACCAGACGCCCCTTGGATGATGGATGCTGACAACAAGGGGATGTTATTTGCTTATCTGTCTAGAGAGGCTAGGACTTGGCAGCAGATATTCACCCACTATGTCCTTTCTACTACCCATTTTTCTGAGATTCCGATGGATATGCTTCTTCTGATTGGCTGTGTCATGGAGGGGAAGGAGGTATACTTCCCCCGGTTGATCAGGCGAGGCATGTGGCGAGCATACATCCGTGGCCTACTACCATTTCCCACATTGGTCACTAGCATGATTGAGTTAGCCGATGCCCTATGGAGGGACGATGACGTGACACCACCACCCCCAGACGACGACGACAAAGAGGTTACTATTCCGTGGGGTACGTGGGTGCACGAGAAGCCCCCATCCAGGCACCGCTCTCGAGCTAGAGCAGCAGTAGAGGTAGCTAGACCTTCATCTTCTGCAGCAGCGGTAGGACCCTCTTCTTCTTCAGCAGCAGTAGCACCTTTACCACCGCCACCAGCACCCGAGCCGACATATCTGCTAGTACATCGCCTGTTTCGCTTCATGGAGCGCAGCGAGCGTCGTATCATGCGACGTCTCGATCGCATAGACCAGGGGTTTGTATCACAGGGCATTAAGCTACCTCCTCTCCCCGCTTCCGACGCAGCACGAGGAGGAGCATGTTGAGGAGCCGGTTTAGCAGGAGGCACCTCCACAGACGCAAGCTACTCAGGAGACCCAGCAGCCTCCCGAGGAGCCAGTGCCCCAGACTGAGCCCCAGCCAGAGCCAGATGCGACTGTTGACCCTCACCATGAGCCCGATCAGTAGCATCGAGGACGATGCTTCATCTTAAGTGTGGGGAGGTTACCGTCGTTGCTATTGGTGGATTTGGTGAACATTTTCAGACACTATCACTTAGTTCATCTTATTTTGCTTTATTTTGCACTATTTTGGGATTATTGTACATACTTGCTATTGTGGATACTTTTATTTTGGTTATTGCACACTTTTATTGTATATATTGCATTTTAGCCTTGTGGTTGTGATTTGAAAAATGTTTTGAATTGTTGAAAACCTAGTTAAACCCTTTTGTGCATAAAAGAATTTGTTTTGATTGGAAAAGAGGGTAAACTAAAGAATTTTAGAATTTCTTAATCACAACATTGCATTTAGAATAAGCTTAATCAAAACAATGAATTTTTCCAAGGAATTTATATAAAGGGCACCACCCCCAATTGAGTGGAAAATTTTTGTGGAACTTTCATGAATTCATACTTTTGTGGATCATGTTTTGAGCTAAGAACACAAGCTTGTGAGTTTTGAGCCTATTGTGTGGTTACATCTTATAACCACTTATTTTTCTTCTTGTGTGAAATTGTTCTCTTCCTATGATTGTGATCCTTGATTTGTTTAATTCTTTATGTCCAATTATTCCTTGTATTCATGCATTTATATGTTTGATGCCATTATTTCATTAGCTCACTTACCCAAATAGCCTACCTTTTACTCTTCATTGTTAACCAATTTTGAGCCTACGCTTAACCCAATTGTTCTTTATTTTAGCACATTACAAGCCTAAAGCGGAAAACAATAAAGTCCCTTGTTTGGATCTTTGATTAGCTTAGGCTAGTGAGAGTGTTTTATATTCAAGTTTGGGGAGATTGGGAACATTGGTCGGGATAAAAAGGTGTTTTATATTTATATATTTGGGAATTGGGTACACACTCATGAATTGATCAAATGTATAGACCTTATGCATTGATGTTCTTGTATGTAGCTTGAAAGAAAGAAAAAAAATGGGAAAAATAAAAGAAAAAAGAAAAAAAATATGTGAAAAAAATAAGAAAAGAAAAGAAAAAAATATATAGAAAAAGAAAGAAAAAGAAGAAAAACAATAAAAAGGGGACAAAATGCCCCAAAGTAAAGTCCAATAAGAGTCAATGCATAAGTGTTGGAAAAGTCAAAAGAAATGCATGAGTATGTGAAAAGTGAAGGATGGGTAGCTAGGTTAGTACTTAATTGTATAGGCTATTATATAGGTTAGGTGGGAAAGTTTGGGCTAATCAAAGATTCAAATTCTCGTCCACTTATCCATATATGATCCTACCTTGACCCTAACCCCATTACAACCTTATGGAAAAGACCTCATGATATTTGTATGCATGCATTGAATGATAGTTGATTGTTAGATGAAGAACAAATTTTGGAAAGCATGATTAAGGGAGAATTGAGTGAATCAACCCCTAAACACTTGAGTGAAACAGAGCGGATACACATCTGGTGAGGGTTCGATTGCTCAATTACATGTATTCACCACTATCATCTACATTCATGTAAGTTTGTAAATTCTTTTGATAATTCAATACAACTGTGGGTTGGATTTGATTTCCATTGTTTGAGCCCTTGTGCTTATATATATTCTCTTGGAAGTTGAGTTGTTTTGGCCAAGCATTTGCATTCATATAGTTAGTTGCATTTAGCTAGTTTAGTTGCATTGAATAAATGTCATACCCTTTGCTTCATTCTGGGTTTAGCATGAGGACATGCTAAAGTTTAAGTGTGGGGAGGTTGATAAACCCTGTTTTTAGGGTTTATCTTGTGTTGAATTTAGAGCATTTTGATAACCTTTCCTCACGTTTATTCAATGAAATAGCATGATTTTGTGATTGTCTCCTTGTTTGTGCTTAGATGTGAAAACATGGTTTTTAGACCTTTAATTTGATGATTTTTTATCTTCCTTTTATTCCACTAAATGCCTTGATGTGTTTGTTAGTGATTTCAGATTGAAAAAGGCTAAGAAAGGATCAAAGGAGTGAAAGGAAAACATACAAAGTGGAGAAATCATGAAAAGCCAAAGATTTGAAAAATGCCCATGGACGCGCGCGTGCACTATGCGCCTACGCGCGGATCGCGAAATGCTCCAGGGACACGTACGCGCCGAAGGCCGCACATGATTTTTAAAGAAGAACTCGTGCCTGGCAATTTTGGAGGGTTTTTGGCCCCATTTGGAGCTGAGTTTTTGGTGGGAAAAGGCTAAATAGACAAAGGAATGAAGGAGAAGACATGAACTACACACACTACACATTTTAGATCTAGTTTTAGTTAGTTTTAGAGGGAGAAGCTCTCACTTCTCTCTAGGATTAGGATTAGGTTTAGGTCAATAATCTTAGATCTAGGTTTTAATTCATGCCTTAATCTACTTCTACTCTTCAATTCTTTGTTGTTACATTCATCATTCTTCTATTATTTGTTAAGATTTCCTCTACTTTGTTTCTATACTTTGTTGTAGATCTACTCTTGTTCTTTCTATTTTCTCTTAATTCAATTTGAGGTAATTCATGATAATTGTGTTTCTTTTGATTGTTGTTATTAATTTCTTGCAATAATTGTTGTTAGATTCTATTCTTGTTGTAATTTACTATGCTTTCCTTTTGTGCCTTCAAAGTGTTTGATAAAATGCTTGGAAGGATGTTAGAGTAGAATTTTATGCTCTTGGCTTGGAAAGGTAACTTAGGAACTCTTGAGTTGCTAATGTTCAAGTAATTGATGATTGGGAGCCATTGACTCTAGTTCTCATTAATTCAATTAGTAGAGAGCTAGGACTTATGGACTTGAATTGATATAACTCATTTGACTTTCCTTTACTAGTAGTTAGAGGATGACTTAATGGGATTGAATCCTGCCAATTCTCATGTTGTAGTTAGTGATAAGGATAGAGATCTTTGACCATCAAACCTTGCCAAGACCGCTTTATCATTTACATTTCCATTACCATTTACTTTTCTTGTTTCTTATCCAAAATCCCAAAATATACAACTCATAACCAATAACAAGAACACTACCCTGCAATTCCTTTGAGAGACGACCCGAGGTTTGAATACTTCGATTTATAGATATTAGGGGTTTGTACTTGTGACAAACAATCTTTTGTATGAAAGGATTATTAATTGGTTTAGAAACTATACTTGAAACGAGATCTTATTAGAGAAATTCTATATCGTCAAAATTCCGTTCATCATTTCTCAAGCTCCAAAGCTCCAACTCCTCACCAAACACAAACTCCCAGCCACCAAGATTCAAGTTCAAGATTCCAACGCCACCAATTTGATCCTAACAAATACAATTTAGTCTAATACCAAACAATATCACCCAAAATCAACATAGAGTTCATAATTATCAATGATTCACAAGAGTTAGTAATTTCTTACCTTACCCATGGTCGTTTGGGACAAGACCCAGCAAGTTTTCAAAGATAATTCAATCCTATAATACCAAAATCACATAATCTCCCGAAATCAAAACTCAAATTTTTGAAATTATAAGGAGGAAAGCTGAGTAAGAAATATCAAGGTACTTACCACTTTATTTACTGAGTTTTGTAGATCAACGCGTGGCCACAAACGGTGCGGCGATCGAAGCTTGGAATTGAAAGATAAGTGAATTTGAATTTGGAGCTAGGGTTTGAGGTTTCTTCTATTCCCTTTCAGCGTGCTTCCAGGAAATGAGGAAGGAAGATGGCTAAGTTTGGTGTTTTATATGTTTGGCCTTGGGTCCGGTTTGGTCCGGTCCAACCGGTTCGATCCGTTAGCTTGGTTTTGGGCCAAAACCTTTAGAATTAGTGTCGAAATTCATATTTTTAATATTTTTTCCTCTTTAGATTAACAAAATTTAGTTTCCTAATTTCTTTGATTAATAATTAATTTATTGACTAATTATTTATTAATTATGCGGGATTTATATTTGACACTCTCAATGCTTCTGAGTTCGATTACAACTATTTAGTTGGTAAGTTTATTGTTTTTAAAAAAAATTAAATTTAGTGATAAATTTATTTAATTCATTGATGATTTCGGTTGTATTTTTTTAAAAAATTTATTGACAACAAACTTTTTTTATTTTAATCCATTCTAAATGCTATTGAATATCATGCTGGAATTGGGAGTGAGAGAACTCTTGAAAAAGATGGCAAATTTACCAAGTATAATATTAAATTGGAAGTCAATGATGGATAATTAATTTTTTTTTCTAAATATAAACATTTACACATAATATATGAGTAAAATAAAATTTAGGAATTTTAATATTGACTTCAATATAAATTTATAAAAAAAGTATATTTAACATTAAATATTATATTTAGCATAGAAAAATAATGTAATATACTTTTTTTAACAACTATGCATAAAAGTTAAATATTTTTTGGATTCTGACAATAAGAATGGAGTTATTGTTGTCTTACAATTTATTAGAGTGAAATTATTTAATAGTAATATTCATCTACAATTTTTTCAGAATATATTCTTTTTATATCACTTTTTTTACTTATTGTATTTTGAATTAAATTTTTTAGAGAAGATTGTTTTACAAAATTCCATATATGACATAAAGAAATTTTTCAATCTTAAAGATGAAATGTCGTTCAATTTTAAAATAGGTGTGCATATTTTTTAATTAATTCTTGAGTTTGGGACTATATCTATTATCTAATAGAATTTTTTTTCGCTTTCTTTATTTAGCTTTGCAAGATCTTAAGGACTTAAGAGCAATATTAGCGGAATTTCAAAAATGAAATTAGTCCCTTTAGATTTAGGATTGTCATTTAAGTTTTAACAGAGACAATTTTTATTAATAGTGTACTTTGCAATGACTATCAACAAGAGTTAGGGTTAAGTATTATCACCATGTAGGGCTTTACTTGTCAAAATTAATATTCAGCTATGGACAACTTTACACTGCTTTGTCAAGAGTTAAAAATTGCAATGACCTGAAGGTCCTAATTCTAAACGAAGAACATTGTTACCCGTTAAGACTTCATATTCTATGACATGATTTCCAAACTTCCTAACTTGTAGCCTTGTACCATTACAAAGACCACTGGATTAGTCAATATTCCTCAGTAACATCACCGGAATACCAACCTTGAGTATTAATTTATGTGGAGGTAAATCAGAGCAATTTATGCTATTCAGTAATTCAGGACCATAGAGATCTAGTTGGCTCTCCATATTCCCTTCATTCATACAAATCGAATCTGAATTGAGATATAATTTTTCCCCTCCAGGAATGATAGCCATTAGATGGTTGTTGACCTCTTCAACAATGTCCAGCGTGGGAGCCAGTATAGTTCTTGCTTTGAAAAATACTTTGAGGACATTATCCAAAATATTTGGATAAGAAAAATGAACCAACTCATCAAATGCCTAGTCCGAAGAAGGAATAACAATATCTCCTGGAAGACATATCTCAGATTCACCATCCATATTGTTACTTATTAGACCATCACCAGCTTTCAACAACCACTCACCAAATTGCTTTGTCTCATCTTGATCTGAAGCAGTCGTCCCTACAGAGAGTCTCACATTTTTTGTTAGTTTGAGAACCTAACAAAACTTCCAAAGGCAAGACGAATTCACGGTTGAATGAACGATATCTTGTCTTGATCCTCGTAGAATGACAGGAAGAAATTGTCTAAAGTCTCCACCTAGTACAACCACTTTTCCTCCAAAGGACAAATCTTTGTTATATGTTAGAGAAAATCTCATGATATCACCCAAGTATTTATCAAACGCTTCATAGCAATACCTACTAACCATTCGAGTCTCATCCCAAATTATAAGTTTGGCTTTCAACAGTAGCATTGTTTAAGGGGAACCAGGTTTGATGTTACATACAAAATCCTCAGTTATATTCAGCGGTATTTTGAAACTTGAGTGTGTCATTCTTCCATTGGAAAGAAGTAAAGATGCAATACCACTTGAAGCAATGTTTAACACAATATCATCCCTTGAGCAAATCTCAGCAGACATAAGGTTCTAGAGAAATATTTTTCCAGTCCTCCCATGACCATACACAAAGAAAAAATTCATTCATCACAATATATAGCTGTAACAATTTTATCGAATGCATATTTCTACTCAGGTGTTGCGATGGCTAACATGTTTGAGGCATTTTTCTTTAAATCATCCCTGTTAAAGTTTAGCTCTTCCCTGATAATCCTTTCGGTTAATAAAGAACTATCAACTTCAGTTGCTAAAGACATAGGAGGATAGTCTTTCAAGGTTTTATCATAGGAATGTAAGATCTTGTCTATATCCATTAAGCACAACTGCTTAATCTCATCATCTGACATGGTTAACTCCGCATATTATACGATACTATAAAAATTCAATCAAACTAAAAATGATCAATAATAAAGAACTTTTATAATTGCAATTAATAAAAACTCACCCCTCACGTTCATCACAGTTCTTTGTTGATACAAAATATCATCTGAGAGTTTATGCTAACATCTATTCCAGACATGTTCTGGTCTTGAGATATTGTTGGATGTTAATAGAATGACAATAACCTCCTAACATATGATCCTGAGGCCCACAAGTTTGCTTCCTTAATTGCATCCATGAATTCTCTGTCATCTTGCAAGAGTCCAAGAGTGAAGCAGGCATCTCTATACGTAGCATAAATTGTTCTTCCTACTGTTCTTATATCTCGAAAATTCATACATCCTCTTTGAGTATTCAAGAGAAGTCATTGGTAATATTCTTCGATATTTGCTGCAAAAAACTTGGTTAAAATCTCACTTTTAAGTTGCTAAATGGATTAGGCTATGCGATTTCAATTATTATGACGACAATCATGCATGAGAATTAAGTGTTATTTAGAAAAGGGTTAAGATTAACGACAAACATGCATATGTGTTAGTCATGCTCTTATTATGTTTCTCTCTTTTTTTCCTCCATATGCATCTTTGTTTAATATGATTGATTTAGTCTATAATTTTAAATATTAAATCAGTGGAAGCTATACTGCTTGGTTCCCAACAGTCAACACTACCTGGAGATGTTTGGCATAAACTTTTCTAATACAAACCTCTCTTGTTAGTTGTAACTCATACGGGAGGAGAAAATTTAAGTCTTTAAGATGAGAATAATAAACAAAGAAGTAAGAAATAATCTGATTCTCAATTTTGTTGTGATGTGCGTATTATTTCTTATCAAAGATATACGTTATACTTTTTGTAGGATGTGAAAGTAAGAGTGACTCAAACTTTGTTGTTTTTGGTTGGCATAAACTCTTATATCCAATCTGCATTATTTAATGATTATGTATCTTGGCATTAGTGCATGTCTTTGCAAGCTAAAATTTATAATTTTATATAACTGCCTATGAAAATCTTACTAAAAGTGTTCCAACCTCTCTCTTTATTGGCCGAATACAACATGAGCTATATATTAAATCTGTTTTTGACTACAGAATCTTTTTTTATGATGAAAAAATTATATTTTCTTGCAGAAAAATACAGAACTGAATTTTGTTTTGTTCTGTTTTTAAATGAATAGTCCCAAAAAAAGCAGAAATTGATGAGGTTGAAATTATGTTATGAGGGTGAGGATCATACAAATATGGGACTAAGTGTATGAAAACAGAGAAACAATTGTGTGTATGAATAAAATTAGAAGTACCTGCTCATTCATCAATACCATTTCAATGGAGCTAATGGATTTAGGGTCTTTGAATTTCGGTAAAGACCAAAGTCTGATTACTTTGACATGAATCTTCCAATATTTTTTTGGCAGTGCAATCATCTCCAACAAATTATATCGCCTAAGAATTTTTTCTCTAGTGAAAAATAAAAGCAAACGTAAATTCTAGCAAGTACGTATAGTAAGATTGTAGGACCACACCCTTTAAAATTTTATAGCAACTAAGAGGTATATTTTTAGGTAAATCATTTTAAAATTGGAGTGCATCAAAAATCACATATCCTCCATAATCCAAAAAAAGAAAAAATCTGTCTTGATGATTTAAACAACGAAAAAAGATTTGAGTTGAAAATAAAACACTTATTCTGCATCATAAATACTGACAAATCAAAATGTACTGAGTAAAAAAAAGTATGAAAATAATATTTGAATCACCTCCATCAATTACAAATAGAGACTATTCCAGTGCGACGGTGATCTGAACGACAACAACATCAGTGAAAGTCTCCTCTTGCCGGTCCGCTATCTAACCTCTCTGGTCACATTAGCATCTCCGATCATCGTCGACCTCAGCTCCTCGCCGGCACAACCCTGTCATCATCCCGTCGCCGTATGAGCAACCAGTCTTCTCGTCTTCACTGTTCTGAAGTTGCCAGTGCCAAGTCGCCGTTCTCCATTGTTGGCATATATGCTTGCTTGCTGGGAGAGAGAAGATCCAAAAAGACTAAAAAAAGACTTTGGGTGCGGGTTGAGATTAATTGTATGAGATCCGGATAGGTTTTCTATCTGCCCAACTTGAAATCAGGATTAATCTCCGTAGGTCCATGTTTTATTAAGATACAATGGAGGCAAGCAAGCCGATATAGTGCGGCCCTACTTTTTTATTCCCTTTTTATCACCATTCACAAATTCTATGCTTTGTTTGATTGTTGTATAAATTATGGATCTACATTGGGCCGCCTAGAAAATTAATTTATTTTGCTTACGTTTTAGAATGAGTTTAATTAATTATTTGTTATATAAAATTATTTTATATTTTTAATAAATCAAATCTAATGATGATATTAGTTAATAATACATAGAATAATTCCATTTAGAATGAAAAAAGTTTTGCCTTATATTACTTTTGCTTACGCAAGTTATCAGTAATATATTTTCATAATTTAAAATTAATTTTAATTAATTTATACTTATTGAGATTTTAACTACACGTAATTAATACATTTTGATCATGTTTGACATGTTAAATGGTACAAATTTAGCATTAACATTTATCAATGGCTACCAATGGTTGGCATCGATAACGTTTCTTTTCGAAAAGAAAATGCAAGTTCATCCAATTTAGTAATGGAGGATGGGGGTTGAATTACCCTAAGTCAGGTTGTTGGTAATTTCTGATGCCAAATGAGCAATCAGTATGGCTCCTAGTAACGAGCACTAGTGTAANNNACTATCGGCATATTTATTGTTCTCTCTATAAATTTGTACAAAAATTATACTATATTTTTTTCTTTCTAAGCACATTACTCTTCACAAGAAAGTTTGAATAATTTGTGAAATTCTTTTGCTCATTCGCTAAATTCTCCATTACTATTGAATGACATTTTCATTGTTGGTGAGATTAACTAGGTTGGATATTGACCTCTCTGCCTACTCATTGATTTTAATTGGTGGTCTCAACTGGGAATACGTCCTTTTTTAGACTTGAGAATTCATCTTTCTATACCCCAAATAGTTTACTTAGGCCCATTTAGGCCGACTTCTCCCCCTTCCAAAATGAAAATGAGGCTGACTTGTCGACCCCCTATAATTGGATAATGGTTAAA
>NC_029790.2:92648031-92648324 GCF_000816755.2 Arachis ipaensis
CTCCTCCCCCCACCCACAAAAGAGGGATAATGGTTGAATACTTAATTAGTGTCATAAAATTATTTATTTATTTATTTTTAACTCATCATGTTTGCACAAATCGTTAAATTAAGTTTGGTTATTTTTTTTCTCAACTACAAATGATGCTGTTGATAATACAGTTATTTTTTTTAAATTTTATATTGCGGTAGAATTAGATCATTTTTCTTTTTCTTTTGAGATATTATACTTGAAAATATAAAAGCAGCTAAATCTACGTCAAATAATAGGGTGATTCTCACATTGCTTGTCTT
>NC_029790.2:92648552-92648878 GCF_000816755.2 Arachis ipaensis
TAGAAAGGTAAAAAAATATTAATTTTTTAATAACATTTAATAAAATATTTTTTTGTAGTATTTTTAAAGATAAATTCTATCATATAGAAGAGAGATTCTTTTTATATGTGTAGAATTTTGATAGAGCAAGTGTCCAAAGAGAGAGAATGCAACTAAACTCATAGTGGGAGTTGGAGACAAGAGCTATGACATTGGTGTAGGGTGTGGACTCCACTACAGGTGAATTAAAGTATTTAATGATATAGAGTTGTTAAACGTGTGATAAGTTATTAATTATAAATGATAATGATAGGCTGATTTTTTTTTTTTTTTGTTAAAGATATGTT
>NC_029790.2:92648956-92649732 GCF_000816755.2 Arachis ipaensis
TTTGGGTCTTATTTGAATTTTTTTTTTATGAAAATAATAAACTTAGTATTTTATGGGTTTAGGGGTATTTGAATTTGTTTTGTTTGGTTAAAAAATCGTTAGGATCCGATAGAAAAATTGGAAGCTGGTCATACAGCGGTTCCACCTCATCATTTAGATCTGCGTCTCCACTTTTCAAGTTCTTCTCCAACCGTCAGAAACTTAGCCATCATCCCCTCCTACCGTTGTGAGGACTAAAACACTACCGCCATCTCTCGTGCCGTTGTTGTGGTTGATTTTCCGAACTGCTGTTCAATCGAAGCGCGTCGTCTTCTCTTCGTCAAACTCATGCCTGGTAGGGTTTACGGTTGCTCTTGCACGGTTTTGTCTCAGTCAGTCAGAATCAGTCTCCATACTCATGATTTGATAGTGTGGTCGCCGTCGCCTGTGGCGCTCAGCCAGTCTCCTTCACACTTTGCCCGAAATTCTTAGATCAAACAGGTACATTCCCAAAATCATCTATCTTATTATTATTATTATTGTTACTACTACTACTAATAGATGCTATATGTAATATGATAGTGGTTTTGACTATTAGGCAGTATGTATTGAGTAATTATTGGCCATGAATAGAATCAAATAATGATGATGACCAAGACAAGGTGTGTCAATTCTTCAAACATGATGGGTGGTAGCAGGAACGGATTTAGAAATTTTAATATGTAGGGGCCAAGTTTTATATAAATTTTTAAATTATTTTATTATTTTTTTATTATATAAAAGTAATTTCTATATAA
>NC_029790.2:92650273-92660396 GCF_000816755.2 Arachis ipaensis
GATCATTAAAAAAAATAATGTAAGTAATTATATTCATAGAAATTAGTATATAGAAATTAATTTTAAAAAAGTAAAGACTTGAGTGTATGATATAAAATTAACTAAATAAAAATATCAGTGAAAGAAATAATTAAAGCTTAAACTTATCACATTGTTAAAAATAATTACATATGAAATCACTAAATATTTTTTATTTTATCAATCACATATATGATATATATACTTTTTCAAAATCTTGAAGGAGCCAATGCCACTATTTGTGTAACACCCTAATATTCATATCCTTATACTCGAGTGATAAGTCAATGATAATAAGGTGGTACAACTCTCAGGGTGGATTATAATACATAAACATATATATAAGTTGAAAGGAGGTATTAAACGAGAAGCCTGAAAAATGAGTAAGGTACAAATAACAAGGAAAAATAGAAAAAAAAGACAAGGTGTATAATATATATATATATATAAGCACAATAGCCACTAGTCGCAACCTGCGAAGTTTAGGTCGACTAGGGTACAGAAATAAAATCAGTTTGACAACAATATTTCCTATCTCTCCCAAAATATACATCAAAGACTCTATAGACAAGTTTTCAAAATGATAAATACATACATATAAGTAAGTTTTTTAAGATAAATACGGAGAGATTCTAAGCAAAGTAAAACAGGAGTCCAATGATCTTTGCCATCTTTTATATGAATCACAACTCACTGCTGATAAAAGTACGGTAAAAGTGCCAAATAAATACAATGCACTATAATAGAAACTCACCAAGCATCCTAAGCCTCCTTTCATCAACTATTTATCCTAGGTTCTCACTAATCCATAAATAGACCACTATTATAAGGGAATACTAAATCTAATTCATCTTTCTCATCTTTTCCAACTCTCCAACATAACAGAACCAGAATCATGAATAGAACCATCACTAGCTACTTTGTCTCAGTAATTCTGTATCAATACCTCATATCTTCACCTGGAACAAGTGAAATCACTTCACTACGTCTACCTAGGTAGCTAAAATCATCTCATTTAATATTCATCATTATTAATCAATCATTTCATCATTTCATTTCAACAAGAGCATCCCTCAGCGTCAACCGACACCAGCATGAGGGACCTCTCAGTTGTACAAACACAAGCAACACAAACAAGTAATACACAAGTAGATTCAAGTAAGGCAAATAGCATATAATCACATAGTATGGCATATTCAATTAGGCAAACCAAATACAAATAAGCAAACCCAAACAAATCAAACATATGCAAATGACGTATGGCTGTCCTATGGCTGATGATATCATCTGTTGGTTACATAGCCAACCCGACATGTCACTACAAAAAATGAGGTTTAAAATGACATTTATATTACGGCTAGTATTCAAGTATTATGGCATTTTATGATGCTGCCATAATTAATTTGAATAAAATGGCAATTTTCGGTAACTTTGGCAGTTAAAACCGCCATTATCAGAGCACATTATGAAAAAAAAGCCCAAACAAAGGAAAACCCAAAAGCAAGGAAAATCCAAATATCTTAAATTGAATGTGTTCCCCCAACAAGGAAAACCCTAACACGCATTGTCACCACCGTCAAATCCAAAAACGACAATCTGTGCTCTGCTCCGGCAACGTTCTGCACCAGCGACTGTTCTGGCAACGATCTGCTCCGGTAACGATCTGCTCCAGCGAATGATCCGGCGATGATCTGCTCCAGCAAAAGCTCCGGCGACAATTTTCTCGGCGTTCTCCTCCGACGAGATTGTGTGCTGTGAACTGAAACGTTGTCTCCAGCGACGATCTCCTCTAGCGGCGCGTTCTCCTCCTTCAGTGAGCTTCTATGATTTGGATTTGATATGAAGATTGCCGCTCATCTCATCGCTGTCATTCATCTCTGCGCCATCGCAAGCAACACCGTTTTCAATCTGGCTCATCTCCTTGCCGTGGCAAGCAACGCCGTTGTTGCTGCCTTCAGCAAGCTTCTACAGTTTGGTTTCGCGATCTCTATCACTTCTAATAGGTAACTCTTCGTTTTTTTTAGATCTACTTCATGCTCTAGTAGGAAAAAATAAAGAATGCTGGTTCTGTTTTTATTATTGTGTTTTTAACTTTCATTGATCTTTTGTGAAGTTGTTGTTGTTAGCTTGTTACTGTTGCCTTTTCTGTTGTGTTGTTATTTTTTTGCTTCTTATTTTATTTAGTTTGAGACCTAATATGTTCTATTGAACTGATTAATCTGCATCATTTGTCCGAAATTAGTACAAAACATGGCGTGTGTGTATTTTCTGATGTAAGTGCTTGAATGATGGTTAAATGCAATAATGAAGAGACACAAAGCACTGCTAATCTATTCCATGAATGTTGTGTTAATGTTTGAATAATAAGTGTGTATTTTGACTTTCAATTTTTTATTTTCTTGCTAATTCAGAGGTATATAAAAGATCATAAAGGTGTTTGAACAATTTTTCTTCTGGATTGGAGGCTTTTGTCCCTCAAAAATTCTAAAGGTGATGCTTACTATCTAATTAAATAAAAGATGTTGAGAAAGCTTCCTCAATGTGAATGAGAGCACCAGTTTTGCATGTAAATGGTGATATGATGCATTATTAATAATTAAAAAAAAACCATTTTGATTGCAGATTTTGGTCCCTAGGATTGAAACCATGACAGAGCAACAAAGGTCAGACATAAGCAACCTTGGAAAATCTTGTCAGCAAGCAGAAGATGCTCTTTTCACAAGGCATGGACAAATTTCAACAAATGGTTTTAGAATCTGTAGTCGTAGGACAACTTGAAAAACAAACTAACACTCCAAAAATGTCTACTGCAATGGAGAGATTGGCAGGTCTAATGAGCTTTGTGAACCAAGTAAGAAATTTACTTCACTTTCTTGAATGAAAAGCCGTTAGTTATATTCAATTTAACTTTCACCGGTTTATTATTTTACCGCTGTGTCAGTTACAGCAATGATTGAACACAATTCTGCAATAAAGAATAACCCAATTTGTTTTAGAAGTGATGAAACTAGGAAACAGTATAGTGTTGTTCCAACCCATGTTACTTAAAGGAAAAGAAAACAAACAAAAGAAGGAAATAAAACATCTTCATTCACTAACTTGAAGATTGAGAACTAGAAAATTGAAGGAAACTTTACTATGTTTGAAACTTGACAAGATTGTCATTTATATGCTCATACCTTACAAGGGCGCCATGATGCTTCAGTCCCTCAAACCCGTGAAGCAGTTCAACCACCACATTTGCTCCTTCGCCATCTACAGCCACGACATGTCTCGCCAGATCGAGACTCACCACTACTGCTCCCGCCTCAACCAAGACTTTCTCCAGTGCGTTGTCTACGACTCTGACGACGCCAACGCCTGCCTCCTCGGTCTAATTACTCCCTCACTTCCCATGCATCATGCATGCATGTTTCTTCTTGTTATTTAAACTAACTTGCTCACTCTATATGAATGCGTGCCAGGTGTGGAGTACATCATTTCTGATAGGATCTTTGAAGATCTGCCTGATGAGGAGAAGAAGCTTTGGCACTCTCATGCTTATGAGGTTTTTCACTTTCATTCTCTATTTTTATTTTGTTTCCCTGTGTCATAAATATTTTATCTTAGACTAGTTGCATTGTTATTAAATTTGTACCTATTTATATATTTGTTCATAGTTTTCTAACCTTATTAGTTTCAACTTTTTTTAGTTTTTACTTGATTCTACTGTTTAGTGTTTTATGTTTTATGACTTCAAGAGAAATTAGATTGGTCAGTTTAATAGGAATTTTCTCAGTAAGCATTCTAGATACATTGGAGAATCTTTCACAACTATCCTTACTTGATGGAAATGATTTATCTGGTTCTATACCAGAAACATTAGGACTAGTTCAGACACTTGAGATTCTGTAAGTAATTACCTCATATTTCAGTTTTTTAATAAATTTTCTCGACTCTTTCTACCAATCTAATTTTATTTTTTTTCTTTATATTATTTGACTAGTTATATATTGTTTCTAATGACATCTTTTCATTGTTATAATTTCAATTTATAACAGCCGGCTTGATAGAAATTCCCTGACAGGAGAGGTTCCTACAAATCTTTGTAAGAGATGAGTTTGGATAATGAAGTTGGAGTGTTGGAGCAAGAAACAAAGATGTTGGAGCAAGTTCCCAGGATGAAACTCACACAAGAGACCAAGAAACTAAGGCAGGCTTGTTTTAAAGTTAATTAGAAAAGGAGAAAACTTTTGGTCTCCAAATCTTATTCATCATCACTTAGCTAAGCTACTTGTCTTGTATATTCATATTATAAGTAGTAAATACATCACTTATTAGATGGTTTAAATACATTATTAGATATTAACATAGTTTAGGAAACTGCATGGTAGATTTGACTGATTAGTGTTTATTGCAATGCTTGTATTTTGGTAAGTTTAGTAAGACAAGGTTTTGTATAAGAGTTATTACTTTTGATTTTCAATAATAAAAAATTATATATTATATTAATATTTTGTATACGAGTTATATAATATTTCATTTATGGATTATGATTTTTTGCTATTGTGAAATTTTAATCACAATTATTTATTTAACGCAATAAAAATGACAGTAAAAATTATTTTTTTAAACGATAAAAAATGTCACTGTCAGGGTAAAACGGCAGTTCAAAAATGCCTTTTTAACTAATAAAAACGCTACTGTCAGGGTAAAAATGGTGGTTCAAAAATACCGTTTTAACCAATCAAAACGCCACTCTGTCAAGGTAATAATGGCGGTTCAAACTGCCGTTTTAACCTATCCAAAAATCGCCATGTTAACGCTGGAAATAACAGCGGTTTGAACTGCCATTTTAACCAACCAAAACGCCACTCTGTCAGGGTAATAATGGCGGTTCAAACTGCCGTTTTAACCTATCCAAAAATCGTCATTTTAACCCTGGAAATAACGGCGGTTTGAATCGCCATTTTAACCTATTCAAAAACCGTTGTTTTAACCCAGGAAATTGTGGCAGTTTTCAGAAAACCTCCGTAATAACGAAAATGGCACCCAGAATTACGTCACTGTACGAAACCGCCATTCTTAGTAATAATGGCAGTTCAAACCACCGTAAATACCAAAAAAAATCGTCGTTTTTACCAGAAATTTTTGTAGTGTGTCCTGTTAGCGAACCATTGGACAGTCCCTGCGAGTGCGCATCCCCAAGCTCAAAATCATAATCATTCAAAATAAAAATATCCATGGGAGAGAGCTCATCCGGAAAGGTCTAAGTGTCTGGCCACTCTTACGATGCAGGGTCAACAGAATTTCGGATCTCAACCTGGAGCAAGTGGAGCCGACCCACTGCATCTACCTAAGAAAATCCAAAATTCAGATAACTTCTCAAATCTCAAATCATTCTTGACTGGGAGCAAGTGGGGGCTAACCACTGCATCTACCCCAAGAGACTCAAACCAAACTCGGAGCAAGTGGATCAATGCCACTGCATCTACCCAAGCAGGTGTATCACAATCAGGATCATATTCAATATCAATCTCATAATCATTATCATTCTCATTATTAATCTCGTAATCATCACCATTCTCTTTATCAATCTCATAATCATCATCATTTTCATTAAGAATCTCATCATCATCATCATTCTCATTAATAATATCATAATCATCATCATTCTCACTTAACATCTTGTTCATTTCTCTCAATTTTACTAACTCAATTCGTTTGGCTTTATCCTTAACTCTTCCATTCTCAATTCTACCGGCTCTAGACTCGTATCAAAGTTTATAAAGGTTTAGAGACCAAAAGAATAGTTGAAAGCCATAAAAATATATTTTTCCAAATTCTAGGAGGTGTGCGCATGCATACATGTGGTGTGCGTACGCAGAGGCTAAAAACTTGGGATCCGCGTACGCATGCAAAGCTCCGCGTACGCATGAGTTAAAAATTTAGTTAGTCACGTATGCATGTCAAAGGCCACGTACACATTCATATAAAAAAAACTGAAAATCTGATGTTGCAAAAATCAGCTTTTCAGTCCAATTTTCAAAACCTCATAACTTTTTCCACAAAATTCCTTATTCAACCATTCTTGAACCGTTGGAAATATCGATAAATGAATTTTCATAAAAATATAATCTTGAAAGTTTTTCAACTCCGAGAATTGAGTTGCGGCCCACCGAAGTTGGCCAAAAATCTATTTTTACAAAAAATACACATTTACCAATTTTCCAATGATTCACTAGCCTCAATCATTTTCGACTAACAAAATGAACCCAAACCAACTGCAGTTACATATTCACACACAACCAAATTCAAACCTACTCCATCTACACATTCCAACTCAAATACATCCAGGGACGGACCTACATAGGGCAGGAGGGGATTCTCAATTTAGTGACCCTTATTATTTATTTGTTTATCTTTCGTTCTATTTTATTATATGTAATTATATTGCATATAAATTTCTAAAGTCAATTGATCAATTTATTAATTTAGAATATATATTTTTTGTTTTCATAAATAGTAATAAAAAATATTTTAAAATAGTAATGATTATTTGATTACATATATAGATAGAGACATTCAATCAAGTTGATAATGAAATAATTATTTAACATTTTCAAAATATGAAAACAAGAAGACAAGTACCTTCAAGATTTGAAGAAAAAAAATTAGCAGCTAATGTAATTTTTTACTTTTTTTGTATTTGAATAATTAATGTGTGCTTTTATTTTATTAAATTTGAATTAATATATCTTTTGATAATAATATGCATTATTTTTGCTCCCTCAACATAAATTTTCTGGGTCCGTCACTGAATACATCCATTCCACATTTCAAAAATCTCATTTTTCACTATTTCATCAATCAATCAAATTCTCATACATTCCGTACCAATTTTCATTTAATCTCATACATTATCACACAATTCAATCATCACTTACCGTCCTTACCTTTTTCTGGCCTCCGGTCCAAAATCTACGGCCTCTAGCCCAAATTCACAATTTCAATGCATATTCCACAAACCAATAATCATTATCCTATTCATCAAATTTTTCAACACACCAAACATGCAATTTCACACAATTATCAACTCAATCATTAATTTACATAACATATCAACTATACATATTAATACCAACCATTTGCACAATCCAAACCTAATCCTATGGGAATCTAGCCAAGGAATTCTCATCACACCACATGGTACTTAAATGAAACTTAAACCGTACCTTAATAACGGCGGTTCACACCCAAACACATCATAACTCAAGCTTCCAAAGCTCTCAATCATCACCAATAAGCTTTAGCCACCAACACCTTGTTCCATGTTCTCCAAATACAACCAACAACACTAATATAACCAATTTCACATATATACATTAATCTAGGGTTCATAAAATTTGATAAATTACAAGGGTTTGAGGATTTCTTACCTTAGTCCGTAGGAAATAGAGATAGAACCCACTTAGAATCTATGTTATAGTATCCTTAAACAATCAAAATCACAAGATTTCAACACTAACTACCCAAAATGCATAACAATGAGAAATTTCGAAAACTGGACAAAGATTTCAGATTTTCATACTGCAATACTTACATAGAAATGAAGAGAACGAGGAGAGCGATGCGTGACCGCAAACGACTCGTTAATCAGATCTCCGAATAAAAAATTATGGTGGTTTGAAGTTTGATGGAGTTAGAATTTTCTCTCTTCTTCCTCTCTTCTCTATTTCAGCATCCCACTCACTTTTTCTAGGGTTAATGAGCTGAAATGCTCATAACTAAGATTTATATATGTTGGATCTTGGGCCCACTTGGTCCCGGATCACTTGGTTTATCCCGTTGTCCCAATTTTGGGACAAAACCTTTAAGATTAGCATTTTAAATCGCGCTTTAAATATTTTTATTTTCTAAATCATAAATTCTAACTTTTTAATCTCTCTCATTCATAAATTATTTTTCTCAGCTGCAGTACCAGACAGATCTCAGCCGGTACTGCCGGTCAAATTTTCATTATGCGTTTTCACGTAAAAAGCTATGTTTTCTGACTCGAAAAAATTCAATGAGTCCAAATATCATATTTAAATTTTCAAATTATGATTCTACATTTTTCTAACCATTTTTGTCCATATTTAATTTATTATTTATTTAATTACGATTTCACCAGATTTTATAATTCCCCCCCCCCCTCTTGGATCTGTACCTGGCAAGTAGGGTGTCTCATGCTCTCAATTGCTTTATATGCTTAAATTCCAATGCTATCTTTTCTATCCATCATTTGGTTTTTTTTCACTCTATATATGTAGGTCTTTCCTCCTCATCCGCTCATCCAAATTCTAACTACACACAATAGTTTTCTATTAATATCCAACATTATATTACGAACGAAATTTATTTTTCTTATATACTATTATTCGATAAAAACTTAGCTATTAACCAATAATAGTTCAAAAATTTTTACTTTTTTAAAATATTGAAAAACTTTTTATTCTATTTTTTAATTTTTTGACATTAATAAATGTTGATTGTGTAAAAAAACTTGATAGATATTTTTAGAATACAAAAAAAATATTATTCTAGTTTATCTTTTAGTTGGGTTAATTGTCTCTAATGAATTAGAAGATTTAGTTTTCGTTGTTGGTTATTAGAATAAACCTAGTGAAATGAGTATGTCAGATTGTAATTTAAAATGTTGGATAATATAGTTTTCAGTATGGACTATTCAAATAAACCAAGTAAAATGAGTATATTAGATTTCAATTTAAAATATTGGTTAACAAGGATGTTGGTTTTCGGGTGTCAGCAATTTTTGGTGAAAGTGCGGATTTTATTTGAAAAGTCTTTCTGGTTCCATTCAATAATTGATAAAATTGATTTCAAATCCACTTATCTTATATCGGATGGCTTATCGGTGTATATTGAATTGTTGCTGACAATTTCATTAATTAAAATTGATTTTCACAGATGGAATCTTGCAATATCGAGGATGCAGGCGGTGTGCACGGCAGGGTAAGAGATAGGAATGGGAATGGAGAGCATGGGTGTAATGAGGATTTTGACGATACATGTGATGTCGGTGCCGTCGACACTGTATCTGATGAGGATACATCAGACTACGGTAACATTATCGGATTCAGTAACCAGTAGATAATGAGAGTGCCTATGAATTTTATTATAAATTTGGGAGATGTCATGAATTCGGTGTGCGCAAAGGAGATTATGGGAAGAATGACGATAAAAATTTGATACGAAAAATGTTCTTTTGCAGTAAGACAGGATTGAGGGATAAAAAACACCTTCGTATATTGGATAGACAAAGGGGTCACCTTTGTATTATTATATTTTAAAATTCCAACAAATATATTAACATATTCAAAATGTTTACCAAGGATCTACGAAAACAATTTTAATTGAACACTAAATTCTATCATCGATCTACAATCGTTACAATACAAAAATTTTATCACGTACAAAAAGTATTATCATCAAAATAAATTCTAAATGAACCAAAACTAAATTCTAAATACAAAACTATTTTATTCTTGTGCACTATTATAATTTTTTTATAACATAAATTATTCATCCTACTATAAAGATTAACCATAACTAATAATAAAATCATAACTAATGAACGATTATACTCTAAAATATTATTAAGAATATGATTATTAAGAGTATTAGAATAAAAATAACATGTGAAAATACGACTAAATTAACATTTTTAACATCACAAAAACATATCTTCACAAAAAAAAAGTCCACTTTTCATAAAATAAAATCAATTAACACCTAGATCCAAACAAAAAAAAATTAATTAAGACCCAAACCCAAAAAAAATCAACCAAGACCCAAACCCACAATAAAGTATGTTTATTATTTTGGTTTTCTATAAAAAAAACAATTAAGACCCAAACCCAAATAAAAAATTTGGCCTGGCTCAAAAACTTATCTCCATAAAAAAAAAAAACCAAAATCCAACCCTTCGTTATCATTCATAATTGATAACTTATTACATGTATAACAACTCTATATTATTAAATATTTTAAGTCACCCACTACATACAGCCCCTTTTAAATTTTTTATCACTGCATTCAATGCATTAAAAACTAAAAAATAAAA
>NC_029790.2:92660587-92666136 GCF_000816755.2 Arachis ipaensis
ATATTAAAACTTATTTTTTAATAAAAAATTTTAAATATTTGAGATATTTTAAAAGTAAACAAATTCTCGCAGAAAAGCACAATCACATGTTAAAAAGATGATGTTCACTATGTATGAGCTTGAATTGACATCAATACTCATTAGACAACAATGGCTGATACTGATAGTAAATGTTACTTCTGAGTGTCACATTCATTACCCTTGCCCCTGCTTAGTAAGTGACGATGTTTGCTCCTACTCAATGGGGACCAAAAGAAATAAAAAAAGACAGAAGCATTTCTTTTTAACATAAAATTTGAAAAAGGTTGTATTTAGAAAGTGTAATATATGTAATTTATTTTAATAATTATATTAGTGACTATTTTTACAATTTAAATTTATAATTTTAAAATTACATAGAGATAATTTAATTATTATTCTAAGGTTTTCTTTTATCAAATGAAATAAAAAAAAAAAAGAGAATATGATAGTATACAAATGATAAGCGTCTAATTAATTAGGGTAAAAAACTCAAATAAACCAAGCTGAGAAGTTTATTATCCAAATCAGCCAAAACAAAAATTTTTTCAACAATCCACCAATGACCATTTACATATAATTCGAATCAATATGATTCGAACTACAAATACATGTAATTCGAAACAACTTGCTTCGAATTACGTTTGAATGAATATGCATGTAATTCGAATCAAGTAGATTCGAATTAGAGAAGGGTAAATCGAATTGACTCGATTCGAATTAGTAGGCTCACGTGACTCTATGGAGTTTGAATCAAATTGATTCGAATTATTCAATGTTGGTGACACTAGGTAGTTCAAATTAAGTTGATTCGAATTACTAGTGAGTTGCCTATATAATGCTACGTTAGTTGGATATATATCAATATTATTATTATTATTATTATTATTATTATTATTATTATTATTATTATTATTATTATTATTATTATTATTATATACACAAACATATATGAAATAATAATAATTGGATATATGCTTTTTTGGCAAAGTATAAACAATAATAATAATGATTATTAGGGTAGTAAAGGGAGACAAGCTTTAGGAAGTGATAAGTGTGTGGCAATAAACTGAGTGTTTCTTTAGTTGCAAAATCCAAAATGCCAACTCAGTGAAATGAGATAGTAGTTTGCTTTTCTTTGTTTGGACAAGACCAACGTCTTTCCTAAAACAGTTTCTTGGGTTCTCCTAACAGTTGATAAGATCATAACACAACTTCAAAGTTCCACTTAAGGCAACAAATCATGTTAACCTGCCCCTACTCAAGTACAAACATTGTCCCCCACTATCAGAAATCCAAAGGTGACCGGATAAAATTTGTTCATCTTTTATGTCTTCCAATTAATTAAATAATGATATGATGCTATATATATACCTGCCTCCGACCTATCAAAAGGTATTCATGATCTAAGAAAAATTGGTATCTTTGTCTACTCCTGATTATGATTCCTAAGGCTTCAATATAATAATCTTAAGTAGACATAATTCTCTCACTACTATCTCCATTATTTCAAAAGATTGGTGTTTATCATAAATAATAAATAGTATTAGGGTTTTTTGATGATCTCTTAATCTTTAATTGTGTAAAAATTGGGATGTAAATTTATTTTGATTCTTTTTAATTATTTAATATTGATGATTTCTCGATGACAAGATCTACCTAATTAAAAGAATTTTAAAACATGCTTAGTTTATGAATACTTGCATCAACAGATATTAAGATATAAGGAACATAATTTATTTGAACGATTAATTAATAGATATTAGAGTAAGGTATTATTTTAGTTGTTAATATTTTATTTTATTCTATTTTAATTTTTTGGTCAAAATTAATTTTTTTTATTTTAAAAATATATTTATTATAATTTTCTTTTAAATAATGACAAAAATAACTATTGTGTAGTGACATAATAGTTGTTGTATTAATTTGAGAGAGAAAATAACAAAAAAAAAAAGATAACAATAGAGAAAAAAGACATTTTTAAAATTAAAAAAATTCAGAAAAATAGAATAAAATAAAATAAAATATTTAAAATAAAAATAAAATATCTTAAATGTTAAATTAAAAATTAATCTAAATATTAAGAACTAAAATAGTACTTTTTATCTATCTATTAACATAAGCAAAAAGGTATATTCTATAATCTAGGTATTAACATAAGCAAAAACGTATATTCTATGATGCAAAGAACTTTTTTACAATTACAATGGAAAACAAAGCAGCAGCAACAACAGCATTAAGCCATTAAGTGAAATATTCATTTTCTCATCAATTCAGTTTTAAAAAAGAAATCCCGAAAGAGAAAATCAGGTCAAAAGAGGGTATAGATCTTCTGTCCTGTCTTAGATCTCTGGCTCCATAAATTGATCCATAAAAAAAAAATTAAATGGTTCTTGATAATTATTTCAAAAGATAATGAAGTATTTTTTTGTCTCTTAATCTTTATTTTTATGAGATTGATTAATCTCTTTGTCAATATTTTCTCTTTGTATTAACTGAATAAGCTTATATAACATGTTAAACTGTTGATTTATTCATTAAAAATTAATATTAATAATTAACGTATCAAAAAAACAAAAAAGATATTTTTACTATTTAGAAACCTCGTAGTCTTTCAAAAAATTATCAGAATCGAATTGAGTATTCGACTATTCGCTCTTAATCCATCCGATGATAAGCTTCTGATCTATATCCATAACATTTGGTAACCTGAACAAAATAGTATATTAAATTAATAAACATAATATGTTCAAACTATTTTATATTTTTTCGAATTAGCAGATATTTTGAAACAAATTGAGTATGGTATATATTTTGTCCTTATGCTAATAGGTAGACATAACTACATAAGTGGAGAAATTTATCATATGGAGTGAAAACACAAGACTTGGAAGTTGGAATTGAAGTTGGGAGCAATGAACATGTTGATGGGTGCAGCAATAATTTTGATGAGGCTGACAGCTTGGTATAACTCTTGGGTTACATAAATTCAATTAAATTATCAAAAACATTAATGAGTTGTGGTCTGAATCTTGCTTTGAATGATAATGGCCCTCTGGGTTTCTGTTGCCATGAAAGATCACTGCTGAGTTGACCAACACTTCAAAGTAGACCACATATAAGTCATCATGTCTTTTATATTATACAAAGACAGGCACATCACATAGGAAAAAGCTTGGTGGGCTTTCTTTTTTGTTGTTTTTTGTTTGTAGATTGAAGATTGAAGTACCATCATGATGAAATTAAAGTGCTCATAAAGGAAAATCTCTGTTTTTTATGCTTTTCTCCTCTTCTGTGTTTACATGCTATTGGAAGCAAGTGTTATCATCCTTTTCATTTATCAATAATAGACCAAATTTGCATCTCACAATCACAATGTATACAAACTTTTATTGCTAGTCTTGTACTATTTCTTTTTTAAAATGAGAACATTATTAAAGTAAATAGTTTTCATATACATGATAAAAATTATAAATTTAAATAATAATTATTTTTTATTTTTTTATTTTACAATTCTTTTTACTTTTGAAGATTCCTTAAACTGAAAACTTTCGTTAAGCTCAATTGGACGATTTGAAATGCAGAAAGTGAGCATTGAGTGCTCATGAATCATGATATGGACTCAAATAATTTAGCTGAATTATGATATATTTACTTTTGAAAAATATCCTTATAATACATAAATTAAAAACAAAACATTAAATAGGACCTCTCCGGAATATATTTTTTCTTTTGATAAATACTTCTATAATAAATATTTTGCCATGCTTTTTTAATCTCTAACTTGATTGAATATATAATAATGAAGAAACTTAAAAATTAAAGATAAAATAAAAATAATATTACTCAACAACTCCTAATTTATAAAAGGAATAAGAGAATAATTTTTAATACCTTAATAGATTATAGGTATAATTTATAAACAATAATAATTTGACAATTAAAAAAAGTGAGAATGACAGATATAATGGAAAAAAGCAATTAATATGAAAAAAATCGATATAATAAGAAGTAGAGTAAAGTATCGTTTTTGTCCCCAACGTTTGGGGTAAATCCTATTTATGTCCCTAACATTTAAATCGTCCTATTTGTATCCTAACGTTTGTAAAAGTGATTCGATGTTATTCTGCCGTCAATTACACATCATGAGCGCTTTAGTTTGAGTTTTAAAAATCTCTTCTTGAAGTTAGAATACAAATGTCTGGGATAGAATCGATGATCTACTCCGAAAAATAGTTCATCAAATGTTGAAACTAATTCCTACAACATTTACATAATTCACTTTTTTAGGGACATAATTGAATCTAAACACAAATAGTGGGTATAATATTAAAATCGAACACATCCAAGTGAGACCTAATTGAGAATGAATACATCCAAGTGAAAATAATTGAAAAATATTATCTGATTTGTTAGTATAATTAATAGTATGATAACATTGAATCACTTTTATAAACGTTAAGGATACAAATAGGACGATTTAAACGTTAGGAACACAAATATGATTTACCCCAAACGTTAGGAACAAAAACAATACTTTACACTAAAAAGTATTCCATCTTTCTCAAGATAAGTATCTCTTTTGAAGGAATTTTAATTAAGAAAGTTTTTATAAAAATTAAGGAATTAGCTTACAATAGTACACTTGTTAAGGATAATAAAAACTAATTTTTGATTTTTTGAATACATTTAATTCATTAAAAGCATATTAAAATTATTAAAAAATAATTTTTTGATGAGAACTTTTTCTTTTTGTTCCCTTAACCAAACTTAAAAATAGAAGAAAACCAGTAACAATATTTGGTTGAAATTTGGTTACAAACTAAACTATTTGTTCACTCAATATTTTTTCTTAAGAATTAACTAAGAGAATATATCACTTTTCTTTATTAAATTTATTTAGAATTTAATTAGAATAAATTATCAATTATACCTCCGAATTTGTAAAACGCTGGCAATAATAATCTTAATATTTGTTAAAGACAATTATACTCTTGAAAATTCTAAAAACGCAACAAATTTGTCCAACCGTAAAGTGAGTCCTGTTCCGTTAAACGGAGCTTGGTGATGTAGCAGACGGAATTTCAAAGTAGCATCCTCTTAAGGCCTTCCATCTACCACATCACTAAACTCCATTTAATGGAAAAGGGCTCACTTCACGATTAGACATATTTATTGCGTTTTTAAAATTTTCAAAGGTATAATTATCTTTAACAAATATTAAAATTATTATTGTCAGCGTTTTACAAATTTAGAACATAATTAGTAATTTACTCATTTAATTAATATGTATCTTTAGAACTTATCAGTAGCTGAGTTACATACATACGAAGGAGGGCAATCCCCTCCCTCTCCCCCTTCTCGAAATAATTTTTTTACACATTTAAGTCTTTAATCTTTTAGTTTGGTCCCTCCTTAATTTTTTTTTTCTCCTCTTAACTTATGCTTTTTATATTTGTCCCCTCCAAACAAAACTTCTAATTCCACCCCCTGAAAGTCTGAAACTTATATTAAGATTATCAATTAAAAAT
>NC_029790.2:92667047-92669547 GCF_000816755.2 Arachis ipaensis
ACATTTTAATAGTATAATAATAAAAATTTTAAAATTTTTTATGTATTTAATATTATATTTTTAAAATATGTTTTTAAAGCATAAATTAGCAAACCTCGGAAATATTAGTATACTTATACTTCTACACGAAAGTTAAGGGATTTCCATTGACCTTGAACAATTAATTTAGGTTTAAAATTGAAAGATAGTATTTAAGTTGGTGTTAACTAATCTAATCTCATTGTTAACAGGGTGGAAAGTAAATGTCTTTTCAGTCAGAGTTTAATGCTTCTTGACCTTTATCACCCGTTGGAACCTAACTCCCTTGCCGGGGTTTAAATACAAATTAAAGCAGCCTGCAACTACATTATCATCAATGCTTAAGTATAAACAGTAAATACAAAGTCGAACTAAATGCGAGCGATATAGTAATGGGAGCTGAATGAAATAAATGATGGAAAAAATTAAAAGAGATATCATTTTTGTCGACAATTTTTGAGGACTAAATCCCTATATTAATAGTCCCTTAGATTTATGACAATTTATTATACTGGTCCTGGAAATTTAGTTTTAAACATTATATTAGCTAGTCTCTGAATTTTTTTTGGGTGTTGAGTCAGCAAACATAATATTAAATTAGCTTTAACTTATTACACTAAACACAAGATTAAATGATATCGATTTAATTTTATATTTAAACAAGGCAAAAATTATGTCATTTTAAAAAATTAGAAAAAATAAAACGGTCTACACATCATGTAAATTTTTTTTGTCTTTTTATTTTTGTCTTGTTTAAGCATCGAAATAAAACGATGCTATTTAATCCTGTGTCCAGCATAGCAAGTCAGAGTTATCTTAACATTTCATTTGTTGCCTCAGTGCTAGAAAGGATTAAGTGTAATATCCGGTCTAATCGAAATTAATTAAATAATAAGTTAAATAGGAGCGAATATGGTTGGAAGGTTTGGCAATTGGAATTTAATAATTTAAATATGATATTTGGATTCAGTGAATTTTTCCAAGTCGAAAAACATAGTTTTCTGCGTAAAAGCGCGCAGTGGAATTTTGACCGGCAGTACCGACTGAGATCTGTCTAGTACTACAGCTGAGGAAATTGATTATGAGTAAATAAGATTAGGAAATGAGGAATTATAATTAGGGAAGGTAGAAATATTTAAAGTGCGATTTAGAGCGCTAATCTTAAAGGTTTTGGCCCAAAATTGGGCCAATAAGCAAAAATAAGTGAACCGGGCCTAAGTGGGCCCAAGACCCAACATATATAAACATTAGTTATGAGCATTTCAGCTCATTTTACCCTAAAAAGAAGGGTTGGGGCGCTGAAATTGAGAAGAGAGAAGAGAAGAGAGAAAACCTAACTCTCCTTGATCTTCAAACCACCATAACTTGAGCTACGGAGCTCCGATTGACGAGCCGTTTGCGGCCACGTGTCGCTCTTCTCATCCTCTACAATTCTATCTAATTTTTGTGGTGGGTATTCTATTCATCTCTGCCCAGTTTTCGAAATTCCCCACTGTTATACGTTTTTGGGTAGCTAGTGTTGAAATCTTGTGATTTTGGGTGTTTAGGAATACTCCAACATGGATTCTAAGTGGGTTCTATCCCTACTTCATATGGGCTGAGGTAAGAAGTGCTCAAACCCTTGTGATTTGTCATTTTTATGAGCCCTAGGTTGATGTATGTATGTGATATTGGTTATGTTAGTGTATTTGGTGATGTTGGTGTACAATTGGGAGATTGGTATTGCTTGAGGAGCTTTGGTAAGGCTTGGAGCTAAGGTTGGTGAAGACTTCCAAAGAAGAGGCTCAATTGGTTTGGCTACAAGAGGTACGGTTTAAGTTTCATTTAAGTACCGTGTGTTGTGATGAGAATTCCTAGGCTAGATGCCCCTAGGATTAAATTTGGATTGTGTAAATGGTTGGTGCTAATATGCATAGTTGGTATGTAATGTGAATTAATGATTGGGTTGAGAATTGTGTGGCCTTGTATGCTTGGTGTATGGAGAATTTGATGTACTGGGTAATGAGTATTGATTTGTGGTATATGCATTTAAATTGTGAAAATTGGGCCGGAGGCCGTGAATTTTGGGCCGGAGGCCGGAAAGAGGTAAGAAAGGTAAGTCGATGTGTGCATTGTATGATGGCATAAGTGATTGGATGAATTTCAGATAATGAATATATGAATGATTAGGTTGGTTATTGAATAATAAAGTTTGAGAAGTTGAAGTGTGGAATTTGGTAATTTTGGGTGAAATTATGTAGATGAGGTATGTTTGGTTTGGTTGAGATATATTATGTGATCATATATGTGATTATGATTATTGATGCCTTGATGGTATGATGATGCATTAGAGATATGTATGTTGTGATATAAGCTTGGGGAATGATTAAAGTTGATTTGTGGGTGAAACCACGTGATAGTGGGTATGATATTGATTGTGTAAAATGATGGTTGATTGGAAACGGTATTATTAGAAATTGGGATGAGGAAGGATGTATGACAT